>NW_024962263.1:48390061-48549135 GCF_019238085.1 Lagopus leucura
GAAGGAAGGAAGGAAGGAAGGAAGGAAGGAAGGAAGGAAGGAAGGAAAATAAAAAAGCAAATAATAGCAATATTTGAAACTATATATAGGTTCAGAATGAAAAAACAGAAATGAGACACCCAAATATCGGTGGCACCTGACTTCTCAAATGTCACAGTCCAGCTGTTCTAGAATTCATAAGACAAAGCTGATGTGGGGAGATCATATTTTCTCTTGATTATCATGCAATCCCCTTAAAGTCAAAATTTCTTTCAGGTAAAATGTCACGGGAAGTAATTTCATTATAGCAAGAATTATGACTTTCACAGGAATTTTCAGATTTTATACAACATATTTGAATAAAACTGGACTAATGGTTAGATCATGGCAAATAAATACCCAAGCTGGCATGGAAGTAAGAAGAAAAAGGGAAACATGATCCAAAAACACTGATAGGATCATTAGATTTCACAAGAGCGTCGAGCTCATAAATCAACAACTGACACTTCTTAAACACTGTATTTACTTCCACTTCCACTGAGTTCAACCAGAATTAGGGTGTTGCAGATTTGTCTGAGGTTCGCCATTATGCACTGGATGCTTGCAGCTCTGGACTGCATTTCAATGTCCATATTCCCTTTTCTGTCAGGTAGGAAGACTAATGCTCACCCTGACATTAATGTATTCTCCAGACATACAGCCATGATTTAACATGACAACCCCCCCAGACTACTACTACCGGTAAAGAAGCAAATGTTCTCTGTTCCTACATTCCTCCCAGTGCCCTAACTTGTGCTGTCTTTGCTAATAAATGCCACTATTCTAGATCTAGAAAAGAAGGAATATAAATATTTGTGGATTATATTTTATGTTCCTTAAACTACCAATGAAATCACATAAAATTCCTGCAGGGTTATAAAGTAATGCAATGTGCTCACTATTCAAAAAGCAGACTGTGCTTTTCTTTACCCAGCATCAAAGAAAGTAGATCATTCTTTTTGCCCCATGTTTGGGAGCTTCCAGTAATGCCTGAAATGACTCCTTTTGAAGAACAAATTCAGAAAACTGAAGTTTTCATTTGCCAGAGGAATACAAAGTGATATTAGTTGAAGTATTTAACTGAAGTGGTTTTTAAGGTGACATTTTCCATATGGGAGGAATGCCTGAGGTTTAGAGACTTCAGCATCCATGATGCCCTGTTATGTTATCCTCGTATTGAGAAGAATCTTGTTAAAATCTGATGAAGCTGGAAATTGGGAGAAATAAAAGAATGTGGTGACATACTATACAATCCTTTACTGATTTCAGAAGACATTTGAAATTATGTTTTGCAGTTTTATACATATGTTTAAAAGCCTCACAGTCATTTCTTAAAATAAAATAGTTAAAAGAGGAATAAAATGAAGACACAGCTCTTCAAACAATTTTTATACATTCGTGTAAGTTTATCCTTTCAAGGAAAATTTAAGTTTTTCTTCTGTCTTAATGTTTTAATATTCTCAGCTTCATCTGACTTTCTGTAACAGAAAAGTATTGGTGGTTCTAATGTTTTCACTATTTTCCTTTTACTCTTGACTGAACTACTCTTAGTTGCCTTTACCCTTCTCTCCTCTCTTGCTTGTGAACATTATCTATTTCTGTTAGAATGAATTATAGACTCTCGTTACTATCAGGTAAGAACAGCATATCATGTGCAGCTGTAATGACAGATTACAGAATCATTGTATGGTTTGTGTTAGAGGACACCTTATAGACCATCTAATTTCAAATCCCTGCCAAGAGCAAGGACATCTCCCAGTAGATCAGGTTGCCCAAAGCCCTGTCCAACTTGTCCTTGTACACTTCCAGGAATGGGAATCCTCAACTTCTCTGCGCAGCCTGTTCCACTTCCTCATTAACCATATAGTGAAAAATTTCTTCCTTATGCCTATGTAAACATACCCTCAGTTAAGCTTAAAATCGTTATTCCTTGTCCTGTCACTGCTCTCGCTTATACAGAATCCTTCCTCATCTTCCTTGTAGACTCCTTTTAAATATTGGAAGATATTTACAGTCTTTCAGGCCCATTTTGAGCCTCTCTTCATATACTCCCCCTTTTAATTCATTGGGAACGTACGCCCTTATAAACTTTAGGCATGTTGCATAGCTTTCTGGGAAGAGTGAGAGGTAGAGAGCCATCCCCTCATTCCTGGGAATCCTTTAGTAAATATTTGAAAACAGCAGTTTTTCTCCGGGTAGCAGTTCTCCTATACAGTGCATGAGGAAAACTAAAAGAAAACCTCTTTATCTTTCACTTTCTCTTTGGTTGTATCCAAGTCACTGCTTTTTTTCTGTTTTATTTTTGTTCTGTTTTTTCTATCATATTCTCCTTTAAATTCTTCAAATTTCCATTTTTCTCTCTTTTCTTTCCATTTCATACTTCATATTTTATTTTCACTTTTTCAACTTCTATCCAGCCACTTTTCTTATTTCTTTTATTATTTCTATGTATCAGTTTTTACTCCTAACCTGTTCTTTCATTTAATAGGATTTTTTAAGGCATTATTTTTACATTTTGATGAGAAACTGTTTTTACAGTTTTAAGTGAACTTATAAAATAGTACTGTGGAGTTTCATGATTTCTGTGCCACAGGCTCCAATTCAAATCTACTGCTCCAACAATTTAAAAAAAATAATTTATTGATACTTGTCAAATTTTCAAATGAATTATTTCCTAAGCATAATGCCAATAGGAAATACTGTCAAAAACAATTCTAATTTCCTAGAGAATATGGACTATGAGATTTCAAATTTCAAATTCCTTCAGATTTTAGCTGGTACTCTATACCACCTGTAACTTTTTTCACAAACGTCAAGCAGTCTCACTTTATTAGTTCTTAATAAGGCATTACTATATTGTTCTGCTTGAGACCTTGATCTCTTCACAGCTTTATCTAAGCTGGAAAAAATCTTTTGCAAGATGCAGGGGGGGTTTTTTTGGTGTTTTGTTGTGGATTTTTTTTTTTTTTCATAAACCTCTAGACTCAGTACTTTTTTTTTTTTTTTTTTGCAGTTGTATCAACATAAATAATGATTTCATAAACAGAAATGTCTTCTCCTTTACTATGTGATATCAGACTCTGTAAGAAAGTGCTTTAGCCTTTTAAGATTCAGTAGCAAAACATCAGTCTGAAATTGGTATTCCAAAATGCTTGCAGATAGGTTCCGATCTGTGGGAAATTCATGACCAGCACACTGCTATTTTTCATCCCATTCCAGTATACTATATGTAGTTTTTACAAAGTAAACCATAACTTACATAAAAGGAGCTATGGCTGCAGTAATGATTAAAAAAATGACTGGAGCATGGACAGTATGAAACTTTCCATCCTTCTTGAATGTCAACAGTGTGCTGAAGTCATGTTCAGCACCACAACAATATTACAGCAGTCTACAAAATGTATGGCCTTTACCTGACAATGTAAAATGTCATGGTGCATGAGAGATCAGAAGAGAGTCTGTAGTTGCAGCTTGTAATAGTTGTGAAGATAAATCTGGGTAGATTTGTAAATAGGAAAATAAAAAATGCCAATTCCACTCCTTCCCCTAAAACAATGGGATGATTTAAAAAAAAAAAAAAAAAAAAAAAAAAAAAAAAAAAGAACTTCTGTGGTGATAATTCATGATTCTATGGAATTTAATGTTATCAAAAAATAAAGCAAAATTATAACTTTGAGCATTGTCACAGTGAGAACATATAGTGGATAGTGAATGTTCTCTATCTTTTTGTGTTACTCTGTGCTTTTCCTGCATGAAATGCAAGCTACATGGAGATTTAAAGTCAGTTCAAAAATTGTTTTTGCCCACTGAATATCAAAATATTATTTAATTCAGTTTGTCAAAGGTAACACTTCTGCTTTAACACATTATACCCCGAGAAAAACAGAGCTTAATGCATCCTCATTTTCCTCTGATATCTGCTGTTATCAGGAGTTTTACAAATATATGTTCCTGTTGCTCATCTTGTTTCTGTAAAATCTGACAGTCAAGAGTGCCAATGAACTCAGCGTTAGTTCTACTGAAACAGGGAGCTTGCACCAAGGAAGAATCTGGACCTTGAAGTTAATCAGAGCTACACACATATATCAGAGAGACCCCCTTAAGCATTCCGCTGAAGCAAAAATGTGCTCAGCTATAATGGCATTTTAAAGCTAAGCTGTAAAAGCAGTTGCCCCACTTACTAACATGAAATATTAGGTTGGCGGGATAAATCACATCGTATGCTTAATTCACTGGTAAATTGCATTAGAGGTGTACGGTGTAGGAGTAGAGAATGCACACTGAGTAAAAAGCCTTGTTCTATCACTTAATTTCCTGGAATGCTGAAAACAGTTCTTTGAAATTTGCTGGTGTGTGAAATCCTCATACCTATGTGGTGCTATGGCCCATTACAAAAAGAGAACCTCATTATCACATCAAAAAGTATTCTACAGCAAAAGAAAGCCCTCATCTTCTCACCTTTCACACAGCCACCCCATTTGTTTAGACATATTTAACGCCAATACTTCTGAGTCAATGTCTGAAAATGTTTCTAAATGAATGACCAGCAGCTTTGCACAAAGGATTCTTAAAAATTCTGCTGCGATAAAATAAAGTGTTTTGAACAGTCTTCAGAGACCTGTCAGGCAAACATGTTCAGTCTAACCAAGGTCAGGTTTTTGTCTTCACCCTCCGTACCCCTCCCATCCACTACCTTTTTAGGTTTTTATTCCTTCTTTTTTTATCATCTCTTACTGATAAGGTCTGACTGTCCTGGCAAGGGTTCAGAAACCAAAGCTGAGGGCCCCACCAATGTCCGCTGCTGGAGTGATATAAGCATCTGTTCCAGCTCCAAATGTTTTTCAGTTCCACTGATGCTGAAAGTCCATGTTATCTGAAAATTTGTCATCTAATGAGTATTTTATCTCAACTTGTTCTAAGAATAGCAAAAATAAGTCATGGTCAGGGCACAGCAGGTCCTAAAAGGCAAGTTTTTAACCCCACAGCTTAAGAATAAAAGTAAGAAGACAAGAGATCTTCTTACTTTTCTTCTTAAGAAGAAAAGTAAGAAGACCCTGAAGATCCCCAGCATGCACATCAAAAAGTGGCTAGTGCCATTAAAATTCCAGGCTCCCTGTTTCCACGTGGTTTAAATACTTTATATGTCTTACTTTTTATTTCACTGTTTGATGTTGCTCTCTTTGGGCTTTTTTCTGCTTCTTGCAGTAAATACCAGGATGAGAATCAGCAGCATGTGATACTTCAACTTCTGCTCTGTAAATTTCATGCTCTGTATAGGACAGTGAGTAAAGCTGACAAATATTTTCTAAGTTGTCACATAAAATCACCCAGTTTTATATACTGACTTTGTTTTTTTTTTTTTGTTTTTTTCTTTCCTGGACTGTGGCAACAGATGTTAATGTAGTATAAATGAACACGTCAATTTCCTCACACCTGTGATGACAAGTGTTAGGGAAGTTTACCTGAGTTCAACTTACCATTTGACCTCTACTTGTCATTCTTTGTTACATCAAGTTACCGCAGTCCCATGTTAAGGATTCTATATCATATTACACTGTAAAATATGACATATTTCTTGGGAAAGATTAAAATTATCTCCTTTTTAGCTTTTGCTTAAAACTATACCACAAATTCAGTATTTCACTGGGACATAAAAATATTTTATTTCCAGGGGCACTGTGCATGAATGAATGTAAACATTCAACTGACTTTCTTTAATATCGTTTGCATCTTTTTTTTTTAATCAGAAGTCCAGTTAACGCTGTCAAAATATCAACTTCACAACTAGAATGCTAGCTGTCGGGAGACAAGGTTTAAAGTCGCTATTGCATTTTTAACACACTTCTAAGTACACTAGCACAACTTTAGCAGTGATTTAAAACAATTTTTCCTGTTGCTTTCATTGCAGGAATTCAACTAATAAGAACAACTATATTTAGTGGAAAAAATATCATATTTCTTTTTTTTTTTCCTCCACTGTTTTTCTCATTGAACTTCTCCTGGCAGACAAAGTCTCTTCACAGTGGTGGAGGTTTCTTTGAACTCCTTGATAAACCTTCTACCACTGAGTCTGATCCTCTGTAAAGGGCTCATAGTTTCAGCCTGTTGGTTTTACTGGTCAGATGGCTCAGAACCTCTTCATATTTCTCACAAAGTTAAAGCACAGCAACACTAAGAAGTTAATTGAAAAAGAGGAAAATGGTAGCTGAGAAACTAGAATAATATTTTTCTTAAGTTTCCACAGAAACTCTGAAAACTGTATTTACTAGAGGATTATAAAAATAATCTTCCGTGCAGAGTCTCTGTTTCGAAAGAAATTACTAATGTACCAAACACAGCAGGTTAGAAGGAGCACCAGCGCAGATAAGAGAGTGTTCATTCTCTTGGGATTCAAAACAGGGAATTTTAAAGTGTTCTGTTTGTTTCCTTCTTTTCCTTCAAGACATGTTCGCTTTTTAAATTTTAATTTATTTTTAATTCAAAACAAGTTTTCTTTTGGATACATGTTAAATAACAATATCTTAAAATTTCCCTTTCTCTGTGAAATGCTGCCATTACTGATGGCAGTAGCAGCAACTCCAGTAATGCACATCTGGAATAGAGTTGTTCAGCTGCCTGGGAAACATTTAGTTCACTTTGCCCTGGATCATATGCAGGCATACAGGAATGAGTACTTCACATTTTGTTTGTTCAGAAAAGACTTCTGTGGGCTTAATTATTGCTGTTAATTTTGAAGACTGGAAAGCAATTGCAGAAGAGGGAAGCACATAAGTACAGCAGCATGCAGTCAGCGTTTGATGATGTGTTTATCTAGCAGTGTAAGTTAGTAGCTCAGGTGCAAATAGAAGAACTATGTTATTATGCAGTCTGACCCAAGCAGGTGCAGAATTTCACTGTACGCTCTGCTGGAAGGCAGACTCATGTTTAAGAGCCAGCAAGGTGTAGAGATCATGACTACATAATTTAGTGACTGTTAAGAATAAATAATGAAGATATACTCAAGACTCAGTGCCACTCAGCAAAACATTGATAAGCTTTTGAAAAATATTGATTTTAGCTCAGTTTTCATTCATGAAGTGGTTTTGCTGATCCACTGTGAAATGAAACAACTGTATGACTTTATCCCATGTGCGCCTTTGAAGATACATGGTACTCTGTACTCTGCTTTCTACAGCTGTGACATCATTTTGAAATTGGGCTGACTGACAGGATCTCCTACATTTGTATGACACTATGCTTACCTTTGATTAACTCAGAATGCGTGGAGGCCCTCAGTAAAACCAAGAGTAGTGCCCAGATACAGCCAGAAACATTCCATAATGCTGCTATGGTTATAGTCACCACAGAGCGAAGGACTCTGGGTAGTTATCAGCTCCAGTTCTTGTCACCAAAACCACTGTAAAATAAGTAAAATTATTTAGGAAAAACCCTAGTCCCAGAGATTCTGAATAAATGCCTGAGTTTCCCAAGTAATCAACATCCTCTTTTTATTATTTCCTTTTTTCTTTCCGAGTTTATTTTCTTGTAAAACTTATTTCTTTTTGGAAGAAAAACAACAGGAATAACAATGTAAAATACAGTTCTATTTAGGGTTTCCTACTGAGTGTGCCACTTTGGTTGCCTAGCATCTCCGTCAAGTACATCACATAACAGGACTGGCACACTTAACTCTATGTCCCTCTTGTGAAATCCTTTTAAGTGTTAGGTAGGTGACTTACTTTTCCTCTGCTGAGACTGTTTGTAGCTAGCATTGTCTATTTTCTGCTTGGAGAATATTCACCTTCTGCTTAGTTTTGCATCCAAATTTCACTTTTAATTTATTTCTATATATTCCAGCTCCCCAGTGCTGCCTGAGGACATGAAAAGATGATATACTACCATTAGTGCATTAATGTAGAATAATACTGAGCTTTATGGTATCAAAGTAATCCTCATTGATCGGTGTCTCCAAAAACATGAGACAGAGAATAACAATATTAAGCAGTACAGTTTGCCTCCAGCAGGATCTTCAGCCCTTACTACACTGCCAGGGACCACCTCAGTAACTGTATTTTGGACAGCAAAGGCCTGCTTACCCAGAGAAAAAATTGCATGCTTATTTCTATGCCTACGCAGACATTTCCCACAATGACAGCCCATGATCATATCCATTATACTAAAACACCATACTGCTCACAGTTATTTTTTTATTTATTTTCCTCACTTTCTGATTCATTTATATTGCTATTGTCTACATGTTATTCGTGTCTTCTCAGCACATAACAAATTCCTTTGATTACTGCTGCAATAGAATACACTGCAGCAGAGAGCCTCTCTGCAAGTTCTGTTCTCATAAGTAGAAAAGAGAACAGAATCTAAACAACTTTAGAGAAGGGAGGCAACAGAAATCTAATTTTGAAGGCATCAGTGAATCAGAAACTAATTTCTAGAGAAACTTGCTAAGAACAATTTGCACAGCATCTGATGGAACATCAGAATCATATACAATGCAGAGTCCAGATTGCTGTGAACTAGGAGTGACAGTCAGTACTGATGATGAAGCAGTGATGTCATCCACAAGAGCTGCTGTCCCACAGTGCTCCAGCAAGAAGAGCATGGCAGGTTTTGTGATGTCAGCCACAGCCCCTTTGACTGTTGGATACCTCTATAGATATAAAACAGGTCAAAATTTGATTCATGAAGTCAAGACAGACGGTAAGGATCAACAAGGCACACAGTAAGCATAACTAAATCATTGCTCTGTCAGGGACCAAGTACAAGGTCCTAAACATAAATGCAACTCTCAAGCAAAGGGTGAGGGATGGGGGCCAACAAGTCTTCTCCAATTTGATTTTTAAAAATCTCTCAAAGTTGCTCCACCCCTTCACAGCAGTGCCATGCCAGAGCTGCTATGAAACACTAATGTGTCTCCACTCATAGCTTTCATTTTAGTACCTAACAATGAGTTAGTTTATGAACTATTGAATATAAACCAAATATAGACTATTATTTCGTATGATGAATGCTATAAATTAAAATGCAACCTGAAATTAATTCAAATGCACTGACCAACATGACTGTCTTAACAAGTCGATTTATAACCTTATCAAAAGAAAGGGATTTGTCTGAAAACCTTATATTTCTTGAAATCATACTGTTTTTTGACTTCTATTTCTTTCATTCTAGTCCTTAATCTATATTTCCACTATTTTGCAAAATTTTAATTCTTTTTTCTTTACTGATGGTGTTATAGAGAATAAAAGGGTCATTCCTTTAGCCAATATAATATTAGAATTATGTTAACAGTCCTTTAATCTCTTGAAAATTGTGTGAGTTTTCCAGGATTTGTGAAAATCTACACCAGTGCATGAAGTTAGTACTAGGGAGAATCTGTGCAGAAGATACCTAGTTTTCTGGCAAGAGTCTCTAAGAGTTACTAAACCAAGTAATTTTTCCCACACAAAATGCAAAAGAGTGTGTTCCCACTGGTAGAATGTCTGCTTCTGCTTGTAGGCTTTTGTCTTTTCATTATACCTTACCTTCCATAGTTTTATCTACGGACAAGTAATGACTTAACAACTTCTTCTCAGGAGACAAGTTCTGGTGTTGGCTTTCAGCTCTTGCCTTTCACTGTGCACTCTGGGAAGTCATCTACTTCAATATTAGATATCCAGTATATTTCATCTAGTACCCTTTCCGCAGGTTTATTAAAAGTTAGAAGTTAAGGAAAGTTTCATAACCCCTTCCCAGGTTATCCCCTTTCCTAAGATGACTGCTTTGTTTCTAGAAACAGAGCCATCTAATCAGCCAGAAAGAGATGAAAAGCACTGTAGAGGTGCATCAAAATTCTGACTCCTGTAGGGAGCAAATAGACAAAGGCACACTCCACAGCTCTTGTATGAGAGTGCTCGATCGTGCTGGATCGTTTCTAGTGAGAGCCATAGGCTGGAATTTAAAATACTTATTAAACAATTAATGACTAGCAGAGTTAGTTCTTCTTCACTGGGATTCTGTATTTTGACATGCTTCATTTATCAGGTTTCCCTTCAAGCACGCATACCTACCTGTCTCTTTCTGAATGCCTGGACCTTTTAATTCACAGGGTAAATTCAGAGATTGTTTCTGTGCACTGACTAACGTTCTCACAGCATTCTTCCTATATATATTCTTCCAAGAATAACCAACATCTAAAGGATCCTTTATTTTTTCTTTTTCTTGAAGTATGTTTCATACTTCAGTGATCTGTGCTTTTTCTATTTTTTTATTTTTTATTTTTACCCTGGGTCTATTGGAAAAAACCTAGCATACTTTTATTGTTTCAAGCCTTCAGAATTTCAGCTGGATTCTAGATCTTAATGTAGCTATCTGTAGGTTTGGTAGGTAAGATCACAATTATATGTCTGTTGCCTCACTATCTGAAGATGACAGCCTATTGCACCTAATTATATGTCTTCTGATGAATCTTTTCTAGACTTCACACCATGACAACTGAGCAGTCCTTCAAACACCTGAAAAAAAGCCCTGCTGTGATAAAGGAGAAGGGAATACAGTTTACTGCATGTTTTTCTTTTGTGTAGTCTTGTTTGGTAGTGCTGTCATTTGTTACCTCAGGTCATTTCATAACCTTGATGTTCTGATTATTTCTGGGACAGTTCTTTCATCCTGTTGCTGCGCAGCCAATGCTGCCAAGTCTTGTATCTGAATTGGTTGTGGAGGGTTCATCTTTTATCTCTTGGGAGATTTATTTTTTTTCCTCTAACCATTCCAGAAGATTTGTCTTCATGACTGAAGGCTTGTGAAGTGATTCAGAACTAGCTGGGTTTCATAGTGAAGTAACTGGTCGACATAGTCTGATTCTCTACCTTCAGACTGCAAACTTGATATTAACAGTCTAAACACAAAAATGTTTATTGATTAAGCAACACTGAGAAACAAATAAGATAACTTTAAGATCAGTAATTTAAACAACTAATATATGCACAACTGTTACTAATTTACAGTTAGTGTCTTTGCATACCATATAATAAAAACTCTTAAGAGTTATTACTACTGTATGTTATGTCATAACTGCTACTGAATTACAAACCCCTCAGCCTTCCCTTCTACAAGTCTTAATATTAGGGTTCGAGTCTATTCATCTTTACTCCAACCTTCCTTTCCAAATTCTTCAGACAGATCCAATGGATTGGGTAATCCAGTGAATTTTCCCTTTGGTGTCTTAGTGATTTGGGGTTCACAATTCAATTTGCAGGCATAGTTGCATACAATCATTCTTGTAAAAATCCAGTCTCCTTTATTCTTATTCAGTTTTTAATCATTTCCTATTTGTTCTATTTTTTGTCTTTTTTTTTTTTTTCCTTTTTTTTTTTTTTTTTTTTGTCTCCCTTACAGTTCCACCTCTATGTCCGAATATCTGACAAATAACCAACATTCTGTTAATTAATTTTCCTCATTAGTTCCAATTCTGGTACATCTGTACTCAAACTTGATGTTTCTGATGATGTTCCTGAATTAATACTGACCTTGAATAATAGCATATCATTACTTAGATATGAGTAGCAAGACTCCACATTCCAAAATTGTCCTGCAACTACCTTTTCCATGTTGGTGACATATTTTTCACCTAAACCAATTTGACATTAGCCTTTATTCCTCTACCTAATTCCAGCTGAGTACAATCACTTTCTTCTTTTCTGTGCAAATAGTCTGTATAGCAGAGGAGCAGAATGTTTTTCACACTCCTCTTTTGTGTTTATGCAATGTACTTGCTTCTGAATTGATTTTATGACTCTTCTTGGTTCCTTGCAGAGTATTTTGCTAGCTATGACTCCTGGTACTCTCAAGAAAGCTTTTGCAGCACTGCTGACCCAGTGATTCAAACTTCCAGTAACCACACCAATTCAAACAAATACTGTCCTGAAAGGTTCCCTCTTGCTTTTTTAACTATCACAACCTCAGGAATATTGTGTTAGTGTCCCCACTACGCACAGAAATCAAGTGTTCAAATCACTGCACTGCCTCTAGGGGAGTCATTGTCATCTTTGGGATTTCAAAAGCTGTACTTTGCTGTTGATCAACAGCTTTGATCAGATTCTGTAATAGAAACATGAAAATCTCAGCCATGTTTAAGGTGTGGAAGAGAAATGGCTAATGGTTTGAAATTGCTTTCACTTTTTATTGTAGTCAGCCAGTGTCACATCTCAGAGTCTTCTGAAATATCCTTTGCTTCTTTACTATTCTCAGTCTTTGCTTGTTGCTGTCAGAAAGATGTCAGCTTAAAGCAGTCCACCCACCAGTTGCCTCAGGCAACCTTTACCAGCATCTTCTATGAAGTTTTTTGTATTTATATTTCCCTTCTCTTTCACATTGTCTGGAAAAAAGTTCTTCCTTCCCACTTTTCTCCACATATTTTTGTGCACAGGATTTGGATGTCTCTACATCTGCTCCCTAACTGCTTCCTCAATGAATCATGCAGTTTTTAAGTTTTGTGGAGTTTATAACCACAAGATACATCTTGCTTTTGGAATAGGCTTACAGATTAACCTCACCTCATTAAACAAAAATGAAATGAGAGACCTAAAATATGCTACAACAATTTCACTTCTCTTTCACATTAATGACTTGGCACTGAAGTATTCACCTTTTTCCAAGTGCCTCCCACAGTTTTCTGGTGGCATGTTATACAGTAAGCACAAATACACAGGTACTGAAAAACGGGTTAATGGAGACTAGCACAAAAAAACATATAAAAGCCTGAAGACTTATGTAAAATTTCTAAAAGTTCTAGAGACAGAAGATGTCATTGCAGAATCTGTTAAACAGTGTCTCATTTGAACTGCATTGGACCATGAAAAACTTTAACAGTCTAAAATGATCCCATTTTATCACATAGACTGGAGCTACCAACTTCCCAGAAAATAGTGCTAAGTCTTCTCAGGTTACTAACGTTTACTGGGGACACAAGAAAGAGCACTGTCCAGATATTCATATCTGCAAATCAATTTCTCTTTTAGTAGCTGATTATCAAACCATTAGCTGAAATCACTTCAAGGCAAAACTGCTGTTACTGATAGTATAATGTAGTTGTTGTGTTTTTGTTTTTTTTTTTAATTTTAGTTCTGATGACAGAAATTACATCAATTATCTTGTCTAAAATATCTTAGCGAACTAACTGTATTCTATTGTTGTGATACCTGTGGCCACAAGTATCCTTCACATGGGTCTTTCAAGATGATTTTCACTGGGGTTACAAATACAAGATATTATGTTAATTTCTTGGTTCTCCTCAGTTGACTTTTTATTTTTCTCACATGATCATATCACATAATAATCTTTCACATCATTTAAAAACCAGTAGGACTCCTGAACTTATCAATTTTAGCCAGATTTGGAACACTACTACTCCTTGTGGCATGAAATGTCATCTGACTTTTCATTCAAAGTCTACTTAACTAAAAAGTTATCCTGTGCAAAACAATGTTTTTATCAACATGGTATAGATATGTTAATAAATATTCATGCAAGCTGGATTATGTTTGGTAAAAAGTCATACTATAAGACTCATAAGTAATTATTACATTGCTTCCTGTGGAAATTTGACTATGTAAAGGGGCGGGATAAGAAATAAATGTTGATAGAATTAAACTTGCATGATACTAATCAAGTTTCAATATGAGTGCAAATGGTATGTAACATTAACATGCTGTGGTTATAAGGGAGAAGACAGGATAGAATTTTACATACAGTAGTGAAACAGTCAAAACTACAAAAGTGCAAACCTAACAAAAAGATTACTGTGTAATACCGTGTATCTCTAGGCTTTTCTGTAAGTGTTCAGTGACTTGCACAGTGAACAGTGAACAATGAACAATTTTCAGAATAAATCCTATGGTGTCTGAATTGAGAATTTATGTAATATCTTCCCTGCTTTGTAATAATATTTGATGACCATGGAAATCTTACCAAACTCAGCATGCCATTTCACACCAGATGCTCGGACTTGGATGCACACAGAACTAGAAACAAAAGGCCTACCAGGCCAATTCTGCCTTGACATGACTCAACTCCAACAGAAAGAGGTAACTTATGTCTTTTGAACTGGATTACATAAGTTCATTCAAAACTATACACAAAAAGTAAAGGGAATTTGGCAGAAAATTTCCAAGCAAAAAAATAAGTTATAGATATTGCATGGATTTACATCCTTACTTCTTTCAGGGAAAGAGAGAAAAATGAAAAAGCAGACTTTTTCAGTGTGCTTTTTTTTTTTTTTTTTTTTTTGAATGTATACACAAAGCTGAATAAAAGTCATATTTTCCTAGAGGGATGATTTTCTGTGTGATCACTAGTTCTCTGTGCTGATTTACAGGACAGAATATGTCAATTCAATCAGCAAGTCACTTTTTTGCATGTATGCTGTACAAGCCGCCTGTGAAGTGCTGCCTGTACCACTGAATTTAAAAAGCAAAGGATCTTCAGGAGTTTTTATCTCTGCATGACTGCAGGGTAGGGATTTGAACAGAAAGGAAAACTACAAGAGGAAATTGGTTTGGACAAGAAGAGCTTCTATACGTAACACATTAATTTGAAGATGAAATGCAGTCTCTTAGAAACAAACAAAACAAAGAAAAATAAACAAAAAAAAAAAGAATTGTGTGATGGCTTACTCAACATGTTTATTGCTATGACATTCAGACCCATTTTTAAGGATTATTATTATACTGCCTATTTACTGGGAACAGAATTACATGGATTCTTTCTCTCGGAGATGAGGGTAAAAGGAATATGGGCGAAACTAAACTGTCTGTTTCCCAATGTGCAGAAGACGTACATGACAGAAATACATGGTTGAAGGAAGTCTTTTTTTACCCTTGTTGTTTTTTTACTTTGCTTTTGAATGTTGTTTTGGTCAAGGAAACTAAACTTGATACTAGAGGAGAAGCAGTACATAGTTGATTACATTTGCATTTAGTACAGGGCACATGTTTAAGCTTACCATAAATACCTATTAAAGCTAAAATTTGTCTTCTGAAACTGCATTCAAAGACTTTTTCATCTTATTTAGTTAATGAACCACTGCACTTGCCTCCCATCTCACCGAAAACAAATTTATCGTCAATGTCTGGAGAAGAAGAAAGCAAGAAAGCTTTATGTGCTGTAAAGTGAGACAGTATCTTTGTACCATTTATGTCTATTTGCTCTTTGACACAACACATCAGGACCTTCTTTAGCTGTCCAGATGGACATAGCTTCTAAACAGTGCTGAAACACTGATTCTGTAATTTAATACTACAATAATATTCTGCCTTTAAAAGTGAACATTTCTTTACTCCATCTTTTTTTTTTTTTTTTTTTTTTTCCTTAATTTCTCTTCATTAGTTATTTAAAACATTTTTACAAGTATAAAATCCTAGCACATTAGCCACATTTGCTTCTTTTGCCTGGTCATGAAGATGTGAATTTAAAGATGAAATAAACACTAAGCCTTCTACTTAGTACTCTGTTCATTTTAAGTTTTACTTATGAAAATATTCAAAAATGCTATTTCACAATTCCTGAATCACAGGTAGTGAAGGGTGAGCCCCAAAAGATTATCCTCTAAGATTATATTCTTGGTCAAAGAACGGGTTATTCACTGTCTTTAAGAGACTATTAGTCATAGACAAAGAGCATAAAAAAAATGAATGTAAACTTACCAGTAGGGGGAAGAAAATGGAAAACAATAAGAATCATATTTTGCTACCTGGCAAGTATCTAACTATAAAGGTTTATGGTTTTACAATCAGGAAACCAATGCATTCTTAAAAATAATAAATAAATAAATGATATATATACACACACATATATAATATATAATATATAATATATAATAATATATATATATATATACAGGCAGCACTTCACATATTATTATATATAATAAATAATATATTATATATATATATACATGCATATATATATATATAATATATATATATATATATATATATTTTGTAGAGGAATACTTCCTGAACAGAAATTTAGATGAAATTACCACAGAATGAAATTTAAAAAATCAACCCAGAAGCAAAAAAAGAAACAATCAAACAAAAGTTATTTAAGATGTTATTTAAGGGATATATGTCTTGAAAAATGTAGAAATAGCCAGAAATTCTCTCCCATCCAGCAAGCATTATGCAAATTATTTTAAATTTGAGTCATAACTTGATGTAGCTTCTGAGGATAAACGATACATGTTCTTTTAATTATAGTTAGTTTATTGTTGTCTGCAGAACTTCTAAATGTAAAATACAATTCCATTCATTCAGCGGAAATTGCTCATAAAAAAAATGATTAAATTTGTTATAACCATACAGGTCCTGTGTCACTGTACAGTCACACAACCGAATAAGAAAACATCTTTTGCACATAACTGATGAAAACACATAACTTCATAATATTAAAGAAATCTATAGTTTATTGGCAAATGTACAAATTATCTGTAAAAATTATTTATGCTCTTTTACATTCTTTTTATGCAACAAGACCAAATAGGGAATACGTAAGTCAGCTTGCATTTGTAAGACTGCTAAGTTAGCAATTTTTAAAATTTTGCTTCTCTTTAATGTTTTCATTCCTTTCATAATAAATATGTTTGATGATGACCTGAAATCTCATGAGCAGTCGTAAGCAAATTTGAAGATAACTAAAAATTATTCTGAAGGAAAGAGAATCAATAGCTCCTGTAAAGGAGCACATCATAAACTGACTGTATCTGACATAAAATGTTAAAAATAAATAATTAAAACAACAACAGCAACAACAACAAAACACAGAAAAACCAACCATGCCCTATTTGCTTACAGAGTATAGACTGTGTAAAACAAAATGAAGCACTGCTCCTGGAAAGAGATGTAATTCAGCCTATAGTTAAAAGCTCTTCAAGACGGCAAGCCACAGCCTCCCTGCTTTGCAGGTGTAATAGTAGAGAAAGACTAATAAATAACTTGAAGAGGGACTCATAAACCTATTTTTTCTCTAGGTATTCCTCTGTCAAGTGTATTTGGAGTCATATTTTTTTCAATTACTTCCAGAGGTTGACTGACTATTTTACTAGCAGTCCAAATGGTATTCAGATGTTTCAGACAGATTCTTCAGGTTTTCTCTCGGACATACTTTATTAAATTATTGATGATACAAACAATCAGATTAATAATACTTCTTCAAAAATGTTTCCCTAGGTTTATTACTTGGGAAGAAACAGATCAATCATTCCTGAGCTTCAAAGCCTTTTCTCTTCTATTATGCTTTTTTTTTAACCCTTACTCTCATCACACTTCTGCAAAGACCAGCTTTACTTATACCTACAGGCTTTCACCTGAAACAGCACGGTGTTGATAGGAAATCTGTGAACTCAAAAAGTCAGAAGTTAAAGTAGGATATGGGAAAATGTCTAGTGCATAAGAATGTTCTCCTTGTATTGCTGAACAAATCCAAGATCTGAACTGAAGCTGAGCAATATTTTTCCAGTTACCTTCCCCCACAGCAAGTTAAATACACAGTAGTAACACACAGAGTGTGGCAGAGAGAGTATCTAGAGCAAGGGGAAAGCTCTCTCAGACCAGAACACAATTACGTTTAAACTATCTCACAACTGCTTAAGGCATGTACTACAATTAAAGATTTAGCATGCAGAATAATGATCCGCATGTTTTAGAGGAGTATTAAGTTCACTGGCAGATATTATTGCCTGCTGCCATTACGATACTGGTGGATGCAGTTAGTTCGCTTCTCAGCAACACCTGTATACAGCTGCAGCTGCTACTTCTTTTGTCCTTTTCTCCTTCCTGCAATTTTGAGCTGATAACAATTTATATCATAGTGTATAAGAAAGTGAAGGCACAGGTTCAGAGAGTGTTAAAGGTAATAATCTCTGGTTTGGATATAAAGGATTCCCTGGACTTCATGAAATCACAGGCATCTTCTCCCTACCTGGTAGAACACGTGCAAGGTGCTGCATACCTCAGCTTACTTCCTAGTCAACAGGTCTTATCCTGGCTGTGTAGTCCTCAAAATCCAGTTCAGAGCACTCCCTCGATTGTGTTGGAAAGGCTAGAAGACAAAATGCCTTTGATCATATTCTCTGTTATCACTGCTCTATAACATTTTCCTCACCCTTCCTATACCTTTGCCTATTTAGAGACCTCTCCACTCCTCAGTCTGGTCTTTGCTTTTGTGTAAGCTTTGGGGAGCTGGGAGCTGGAAAGACAGTGTGGCTTATTGGGGTATACACATGACACAACTTCATGGTACCCCAGCAGAAAGAGCAGAGCATGCCCAATGGTGACCAAAGTAATCCCATGCTGATTCACCTTAGGTTTATGATCCAGATCAAAGACACATATGGCCAAATACAGGCACAGCTGTTAAGCAGTGGATAACAGAGCATCCCTTGAGGAATGGGGCTTGAGCCCCTGCAAAGGTTATACACAGCTCTTCCAACAAACATCTCTCCTCTTTGACGCTGACGCTCTGCAAAAACCATTCCAGAGCACAAGCAGCCAAACCCCAGTAGTACAGTGCCTGACCTATAGGCAGAGGTTTTTGGGTGGCTGCTCAGCCTCTGGAGAACTGGACAATACAGGAGACCATCTTACAGATAGCTTAAGCTGGAAAAAGTTTCTTTACTCTTCATGTAAATCACTGCTTACTGAGGGGTTGGACCAACGTTACCTTCCTGTTGTCTATTCCAAGGACACCTACTAAAGAGTGACCTTATATAAACATGAGGTGATGAGATTTTCAGGATGGCGAATGACTTTTTTCTTGGGATATAATCACAACTGTCAAGTACAAGATTCCTCAAAAAAAAAAAAAAAAAAAAAATTGAATTTCTAGTACAAGTAATGTTCAGTTAACTCCATCAGAAATCACATCTGTCTGTGCAGATGGGAGACATTCATGAATTGGCAGCTCAGAGAACAGTGAGTGCAAGACTAGCTGCTAGACTTGTTACAAGTCATCTGTGATTATTCTTCAAGTCTTATAACTAGACAGCTATATTTCTTGATCCAAAGTATGAGAAAGAGTTCTCCATGAAGGTATCAGTAAATAGTCTGTTTTGCCCCAAAGCATGATTGCCTCTTCATGAAGCACCAAGGCTATCTTCTAGGATCAATGTTTGGGCAAGCATCCTACTGTGAGAAAGCTGCTCTTACTTCCCTCTTCTAAATGAATTTGAAAAGATTTTGCCACCGTACAGGTCTGGGACCTGTACAAATTTTGTCTAGTACCACTTATATTAAATTATTTGTTTTTTGAATGTATCTTCCTACTCACTGAACTGTTAGAGAAGCTTTCTGGCTGAAATACGTAATAATTTGCTGAAAAATAAAGTGATGAACATGAGTTAATCAGGAAGTTTAAAGGAAACAGGAAGGGACTTATTGAATAGTGGAGTGCAGCACAGGCACCGCTTTGGGTTGCTAGCCTTGCCTCATAAGTCTGAGTATATATAGAAACTATTGAATTTCTGTCAAGTTCAGTATTCTTACCATAGCTACAAGGATTACCACCTGCAGGAATTACCTCCAATTTGAAATCTTCTGCAATAAAGCTTTGTACAGAAAAGCTTGAAAACTTGACCCAAGTTTACTCACAAAATCCATATAGAAAAAATACTGCTAACAGAAAAGTACTTGTCAATGTTTCATCTTAGCAGTACAGTTCTCCTTAATTAAGTAAGCTTCCACTTCTTTTGGAAAAGGCTTTACATATATCAGAAGTAAAAAACACAAAGGAAAGATGAGAGGAATGTTTCTACTTAATGTTAACATTGCTTTCTCACAATTAATCTTGTTAAAAGTCTTGAGGATAAAGTTTCTATAAGCACTGTTAGTAAGAGACTATGAAAATCATATGTGAGTGGGTAAATCTGATTTCTTTTTTCTATAAAGGCGTAGATATTTAAAGTGTGGAGAAAAGGCTTATAGATTATTTTATTTTCTATCATTTTCCAGATATCGTAATTTAATTCCAAACTAAAAATTGGAAAAACATTATTTCCAATGAAATGAAAATAATAAATAGTGTTTGTACCCACTTGTTTCACGTTGATGAAATTAAAACATGTTCCTTCCAGTAAAAAGAGATTTAATATTAATATTTTACAAATAAAATAAAAAAGAAAAGGTCTGTTCCAAAAATGTCAAACAGAATATTTCATCAGTTACAAAATACTTTCTATATTTGCATATTACATTTTCACAAATATTTTTTTCAGCTAAGTATTCTTAATCAATAAGTTGAAGAGATTTGACTACATCTGGAGATGGAGATGAAAGTAAATGAGAAGTGAGTAAAATTTTGAAACTGCCTCAAAAATCTCACAGCAAAATTTAAATTGTTTTAAAAACTGAAGTCCACCACCAATGAAGGACAAAAATAACAAAAGGAAAGCAAGTGCTTTGTTCCATCAGAATTATATTTTCTTTCATTAATTACTGAGGAAACAGAATAGATAGTGAGTTTGTAGATTAAAAAAACCGTTTATTAGAAAAGGCTTTCTTTATAAATTTTTCATAGGCTTTTCCTACACTTGTTACTCTTTTTTTGTTGTTATTGTTGTTTGTTTGTTTGTTTTTTAATAACTATGTGGTCTTTAATACTGCAATATCTATAATATTTAACAACTTCAAATGCATTATCATAAGGCAACCCCAAGAAATACAAAAGCATTCTGTTTTGCCTGTCAGGTTATTTAATCCTTTGGGGTAAAGTTGAGTGTATCCGTATGTGTGTAGTGTATCTGGAAGACCATAAAGTTGGAGCTCTTCTGTATTTAGTAATGTCAAAGGCAAAAGCAACTAATAAATACAGTATTAAAATGTACAAGCAGTCAACTCTAGAACAATATTTATCATGCCCTTCGCATCAATGAACTGACTTGTTCTTAAAACATTATTCTTTCTTATACTGCCCAATCTGAAAGGCCAATCTTCCAGCAGATATTCAATATGCACAAAGACTTTCAGAGTGGAATTATCTGTCTCCTAGCAGTCTCAGAGTACGTGTTTAGTGCAGTCACTTCAGATCAAACAAGAGTACCCCAGCTAGCTTTAAACTAACCAGCAAGCATTCCAGCTGCTCTTGCATCGCTGCAGCAGTTCAGACCTGAGTGCAGACTGAGCTCTGTGTTGCTATGGCTACATTGATAGCAGTACCCAACCTAGTTAGCTTAAAGCTAGCATATGTTTCCCACTATGAGATGAAGCCTTGGTGACTGCCCTGAAGCCATGCCTGAATACTTACTCTGTAAGAATTCAGCTTTGCAGAGCCATTACAATGTGATTCAGAGTCAATAGTCCCATATGTCCTTCTAGGATTGCTGTCCCCTGATTTCACCAGGGCAACATGTAGGTTGAAGATACTTGGGTTGTTTTCTTTTCAGTTTAATGATCACACATGTGCTGTTGCTGGCCTTCTTGATCTTCAGAGCTCATTGATGACCAAACCGCCCAGTATCCTGAATTCACTTACAATAACTAAACTGTCCAGTGCTTTCTATAGCTCTCCATACCTACAGGGAGAAGTTAAGATTTTGTCTGCCATTTGCCAGCTGAATGAGTGAAAAAGCCTATGTGCTGATTTAACAGGAGCAGAAGAGCCAAGAGGAATAACCTGTTTAGTGCCTTTCCTTTTTAAAAGAAAAATTACATTTTGTATGGTATTTCATCTATCTCTATTCTGGCAATAAAACAACATAGCAAAGCTGTTTCATCTACGGCTTGTAATTGTTCTTTTTAAAGGTCTTTACAAGGGTGAATCATCCATTTGAAAAGGCACAAGTTGATTCCTGTGTAGAAAATTATCATCACCTAAGGAGTGCAAACATGGAAATCTTTGGGCCAAGACCTACATGTGCCAAACCTCATGCTAAGATCACCATATGTGACTAATGAACTATTACAGATGGTGTGAGCAGCATACTAAACTATTCTATAAAACCCTTTCTCTTATACTAAGACCACAAAACTATTGTTGACAAGACTATTGTTAACTGAATTAAACACTAGCCAGCAATTAGCACCAAGCAGAAAACTAGCTCATTTTTTTTTTCTTTTTTATTTCTTCTTTTTTTTCTGCATTAGTTCTGTTTGTTCATTTGTTAATTTTCTTTTGCAAAAGAATCAAATCACAATGTTTTTTCATTCAGGTTTCTCAATGCAGATTTCGGTTTGAAAGTATTTATTTTAATGAGTTGAAATTACATTGTAGAGATTCCTCTCTACTTTCTTCAACATAAGAGAAAGATCACATGCAATGTAAAATATTAAGACATATTTCCCTTATTTCTTTCTATATTATGTCTAGAAAGACTTTTATTAAAAAAAAATCAATTTTGAAGTCTTTTTTATCTAATATGATAGTATCTAACCTTCTAAATGAAAAGAACAGAAATTACTTGGAGATTTCTGAAGCAGTCATTGTTCAAGTTCTCTGAAATCATAAGCACAGGAAGAAAGAATCCAAGAGGGTTAAGTAACATAAAACAAGCATTTTCTCTGTTAAAAAATAAATAAATAAAATAAAAATATTCTATAGCATTTTTATCCCATTGAAGATCTGAATAATTCCATGAGGTTTTTTATAAATTGCTTATATTTGTCATTGTGCCCACCAATTCAGAGCAATTTTATGAAAACAGAAGATAAAGTACAATAATAATAATAAAGTGATTAAATAGAAAGAGGAAGGGAATGGATACATGAAGAAAATTTACATTAAGAATCAGTGCCTTACATTAACATTGTCTTTGGGATTTGGATTTAGTTTGTAGGTAGCAACTGAACTGCAGTAATCGTTTCTTTGCCTCAAAAAATTTAATCTCAAAACCTAAAGGGTCTTTTATTGGAAGAATCCAAGTGACTGGACTGAATCCAAGTAAAAGGACTGAGCGTGTCCTCTGGAAGAAGTTTTTAAGCTTTTACTTTACCAGACTCAGGTAAAAGACTTGATTTTACCTGACCTGGATCATATGTGAGTACTCTTTATTTGATAGTTGATATGTTTTCTCTGAGTGTATCTTGTTAGATGTTTTTTACTGTTTCTTTGTTCCTTTGCTTCTTGAACTCCCACATTGTAATTAAGTGTTCCATAGTATTTGTCCATTATCTACCTACTGGGCAATATTACATGTATTTCTATTCTGACTGAAAGATACTAAGCAGAGATGACAAAACTGTAAATGTAAAATGTAAGAATCTGTTTTTAAAGACCCAAGATGAGATTACTCAAGAAAAGAAATAGAATTTTTAAAATTGGTTTCCCATTTCCCAGGTTCATACATTTCACAACACAAAGTGTTTTCTCTGCCTTTTTAAGAAAACAAACCTAACAAATCTTTCTTCTTGAACTTAAAATGTGACTTTTTATTGAATACTCTAATTTCAATGAATCATCCCTTTCCAGCAACAACAACCACAAATCATACAGAAATTTCCAACTAGTTTTAGTGATAGCTGATTTACTGATCTGACAGAGGCAAATTTTAAGGTGACAGTGATGTAACATTACAGATGCATCAGTGTATTCCTGCAAATATGTGACAGAAGAATGATGTTGCATCATTACTTCTAACCCATCTCCGCCACGTCCAACAATGAAATGGGTCTTACCTCTTTTTTTATTAATCAAGTTATACAGTTGTAATTTCAGGTATAATTTTCCCTACCTCAAGCTCTAAAAAGTCCCACTGTACTATTTTATTAAATAATGATTTGAAACAAAATGAAAGCATCTTATTAAAATGCTGCAACAACAACAAAAATTATTTTCCCTTCAAACTTCACATTTTAAATGAAGAATGATAGATATTAAGTAACAGGATGAGCTGGATTTTTGTAATATGAATGTGAAGGCTCAAAAACTGGAATTATATGGAGTCTCAGAAGCAGAATTAATTGATAGATTGAAAGAATATGCAGATATTTGTTTGAAGCTAAAGATCTGTTGGGAGGCTTGGAAAAAGTAGAATGTCAGAAAGCATAATGAATGGATGGGTGACTGATAAGCATGAGTGAACAGCAAATTAAGTTTAAAAAGGTAATTTCATATGAAAGAATCACAGAATCACCAAATCACAGGCACTGGAAAGGACCTCTGGAGATCACCTAATCCAAGCCCCACTAAAGCAGGTTGCCTAAAGTAGGTTACAAAGGAAAGAATCCAGGTGGATTTTGAACATCTCCAGAAAAGGAGACTCCACAGTTTCTTTGGGCAGCTAGACCCAGTGCTTTCAAAGTAAAGTTCTTCCTCACTTTCATATGGAACGTTTTATTTCCCATTGTCCACATTTCCTGTGCCCACAGTCCATTGTTCCGAAAAGAGCCTAGTTCTGTGCATTGTACTCCTGCTCTTTATATATTTATAAGCATTGATAAGGTCTACCTTCAGTCTTCTCTTGCCAAGATTGAACAATACCAAGTCTCTCAGCCTTTCCTTGGAAATGAAATGCTCCAGGCCTCTCATAATCTTTGTAGTCTTTGTTGAACCTCATATGATTCCTCTCTGCCCAACTCTCCAGCCTGTCCAGTTCATATGTGCAGTCTCACAGTGTTTCTGTGATCATGGTGAGATCATGGCCCTCTCTAATTCTCTAATTCTTCTCTGTTTATTCCCCATGGTGTATGCATTAGCATATAAAAACTTCAGAGATGAAAAGGGAGCAGAGAATATAGGTTTTTTTGGGGCGATGCAAAATAATCCCCTATAGCTATATCCACCCTTGAGGTGGCTGACCTTTAGGCTCATGTCATGGGAGGTGTTTAAGGAAGATACTTTGCTCTTCTGGTTGGCCTGGCTTATTCCTCAGCCAGTTGCAATGGTGTGGTATTGCCATTTTGTACTCCACTCCCAAGTCCTTCAGTTTAAATCTCACCTCACTGGGTCAGCTAGGCTGCTGTCAAAGATTGCCTTGCCCCTTCTAGACAGGTGGATCTCATCCGTCTCTAACAAATTCATACAAAGCCCCATTACTATAAAAATCAAAACCTTCATGTTGACACCAGCCACAGAGCCAGGAGTTGATACAGATCATGCATCTATTTCTAGCTTCCTTCTTTTCTCCCAGTGGAAAATTGAAGAAAAGATAACTTGGACACCAGCATTTTTCACTTCTATTCCCAAGGCTTTATATCCTTTGTTTATTTCTCCTGTGTTATGTCTTCCAGTGTCATCCATACTCAGAAGTGATAGATGCTTTATTCACCTGCAGTTGTAAGTAGTGCTCTTTGTCATATAAAACATAGAAGAACCACTAAAGTAATACATTAAAAATCCCAAATTACATTTCTAAATTTTGAAATACAGTGATAATTCAAATAGGCACTCCATAATATATCCCCAAAATGGTGGTGCTGCAGGGGAGTCTTGCAGAATTGAAGGCAGAAATTTTTCTCTCTCTTTCTCTCTTTTATCTTTTTAATTCTCTTCATGAGTGCTGACTCTCCTTTATCAGACCATAAGGTAAAAAGATTTTGGGAAATGTAATAACAACGAGCATTGGTAGTCATGTGACCATAGGACTTTATAAAAGCTGCATATGTATATGCTTTGGGCTGAGTAAAGTAGAACAGAAGGGAAGGTTTTAGAGGTTTTTGTTAGGGTATATAAGATAGGAGACCTGATTAGGTGCAAAGTGTGTACAGGAAATGGCCTCAATTATAAAGCAACTATGTGCATTGCAGTGAAATAGGGATGACGTTCTTGCTTGAAATCTCTAGATTGTTCTTTCCAGAAAGGATGGCACAGCATCTGTGTTCCCAAAAATACTTTTGGGAAAGCCAAGTGCTTTTGAAGTATTTCAAAGGAGATTCTGACTGATCATGTCTCAAAGCCACAAAACAAAGAGAACAAAATATCATTTTAAGCTGAGGATGTTGAAAGATATTGACTGCTGTAATAGCAACACTAAGTACTATTGTGATCTGAGAGAGCAACTCTTTACCTTGGGAGAGACAAACATAATGTTTCAGGTAGACAGTAATTATACATTTATACATTATACAATTATAATTCAAGTATACATGAATTGTATAGGACCTTTTTTTTTATTTTTTTGCTTTTTAAATCCTAGAGAGGGGCTGTAAGTTTGTTCTGAATTAAAAGCCCATCAACAGATGAAACAGTTTTCTGAAGGAAAACTCAAAAAAGGATTACCATATTAGAAAAGTAAAGTTATATGAAGTTGGATACCAGTGGGGAATTAACAAACATCTAAAGCAGCAATTCCAGAATGTTTCAATAAGCACTTCTTGCTCACCCACCAAAAGTGTTAACACAATTATGTGTATTGTTGAAACAGACCTTAGAAAACTTGAGGCTATCTCAGAGAATCTGTCTCATTATTTCTTGTTTGCAGAATTAAGAATGGTTTTGCTCTTTATAAAGAAAAGTAAAGCAATAGTAAACCCCTGGAAAAACTATATATTGTGTAATAGAATATAATAGGAAAAGTTTCAATAAAAATAGATTTAATAGGCTTTGTAGAAATCCAGTCTCTGAACGATTGCTATAGATCAAATGAAAAAACAATAACATTGATTTTTTAGTATTTTTTTTACTTTTTTTGGTGAACACTGAGACTCTTCCTAGCAAAAGGCCAGGTGAAAGAAAACAAACAGAGAAAGTTTAGCCTGGAAACAGACAGAATTGGGAAATGTGGAATTTGAGCTTTGGATTTTTCACTTCAGCTAAGTTCCCCTTGCTTCTAAAAAATTGAAAGCTATTCATTTTCTTCCATATAAAAACTAAATAGACAGTAATCAGTATTTTTCTTATGATGATTTCATTTTCTGTCCAGTGTAATGACTAAAGTTCCTAATAATAACATTCAACGGATATCTTAAAATATTTATAATTAAGTTAAGCATTCTAATTTCAGTTCTCTAAAATAAGGCATGAAGTTGTGTTCTGGTGAAAATTAATTGAAATATTTCATTGATTTTTTATAAAGTGCTATAACAAAGGTTATAATATTTAGCTCTATAGCGGGAATTAGTGTTGAAATATGCAATAAGAAAATTTGTGAAAAATTTCTTAAGTTCTAATAAAAATATTTAGTCTTCATTCTAAAGGAAGGAGGTCACTAACATTACAAAAAGACTTGCTATCCTACCACTGCAAAAAAGTATCTATTTATAAGTTTTTTACTTTCAAAAGAAATACTTTCCAGTAGTAGATGATCAAAGAAGACATCTGTTGCTTTCCTATCTTGGAAAGATCAAGGCTTTTATTAGTTTTTAATTTTACTTTTTTTATGTTTTACTTTGGACTGACACAGTGATACAGTACCAGTGAAACATTATCCTACCTTTCTAGGACATGAAACTTGTCTAGACTTTTCCTTGTATCATTAGGTGAACTGACTTAGCTCAACAGTTTCTTGAACTTCAATAGTTTTCACATTCTAACTTTTTGACTAGGATTGAAAAGTAAAAAAAAAAAAAAAAGTAATCTGTCCAGTGTTTTAGTATCCCTGTACCATTGTTGTTTTGTTTTTTTTTTTAATTGCTTCTCATCATACATGCTTATTTTTATGTGCATTTAAACAAGACTTTTGTACTTAAAAGCTTTGGAAAATGTAAATGAATTAGAAATATCAGTGTTCCAATATATCTCAGTTTTGGCATCAGAAGGCTGCAAAAGTCTTCTTATAAGAACAGTGGGCATATGACATCTAAGTGCTACCCCTGCTATCACAGCTGCACACATTAGCTGTGGAGCCAAAAGGTAGTGCTTGCAAAGTGTGTTGCCAAGGTAGTTATATTGGACTTGTTGTGTTACTTATGGAAAAGTTACTGGAAGTTATATGTAAAGGGAAAAGTTGACAAATGGTTTTGAAAATTTGGACAAAGATCTGCCAATAAACATTAATCTATTTTTGCTTCAGTAACTACAAAAAAAAAAAAAAGTGAAAACAGAACATGACTTATATCAACAGTGACAACAGGGAACTATCAAAGACTCACAATGACATGCTGGTCTCTTGCTGAATGTTTCTTAAATTTTCTTGATCCAAAATAGCTCACTAAAATTAAAAAGTATTCTAAAGTGCTGAAATTTGTTGCCTGTCTGCTGTCTTGAACAGCTACAGTCTTACATACAACTGTTTACATATTTTCCAGAGAAAAATCACTACACTTATGGTAATAATGATCCAGCACTCAAAATCAAAATTTTTGTGATGTCTTGAAATGTATGGTTTCAGAAAATCACTTGACATAATCTAGGCTTTCTAATAACAAAAATTACTAATTACTAATAACAAAAAACTTCTTATGTCAGACAGTAAAGCTAGATTGCAGAGAGGGACTGCATAAATGAATAAGAATGAAGAAGATTGTCAAGAATTGTCCTCTGAAATTTGAAGTATATTTTGTGTTCACTTAAATTATACGTGGTTTTGTTTTGTTTTAACTGTTGAAGACTTAAGAGAAAAACATAGAGGAACTTGAAGTTGGGTATTTTCCTCTACTTCCTCTACTAGTCTGCTCTACTATTCCTCTACAAATTCTGATATAAATGTGACTGTTTTCATGAGATATGTTCTCTCATCCCTTGAGATGGGGATGAGAATTGGAACAGGTAGAAGTGTGAGAATTCATAGATTGAGCTATAAATAGTTTACCAGATAAAGCAGAAGCTGCACATGCAATCAAAACAAAGCAACGAATTCATTCGTCACTTCCCATTGGCAGGCAGGTGTTCAGCCACTTCCAGGAAAGTAGGACTCATCACACGTAATAGTTTCTTGGGAAGTCAAACACCATAACTCTGAATGTCCAGCCCTTGCTCTGTTTCATTACATCCAATTTTATGGCCGAGCATTATATCATGTGATACAGAATATTCCTTCTGCCACTTTGAGTCAGCTGTCCTAGCCATGTTCCCTCCTAACTTGTTGTGTACCTGCTGGCAAACAACTTGATAAACAGAAAAGTTTTGGCTCTGTGAAAACACTTCTGAGCAAGCACTAAACCATTATTTTCACCATAAATCCAAAAGACATCACTGTACCAGACACAAAGAAGAAAATTAACTCAATCACAGCTAGAATCAAGATATCCAGCTGGTCATTTTTGGTGAAATCAACATTATTATCAGTTAATTATTATGAATTCTATATCAAATTAAGTTACTGAGATGTACTATGTACATATGTTTCTTATGATTTTCAAAGTCTTGGGAATTTATTTCCTTGAAGTTTTTTTTTCTTTTTTTTTTTTGGTTTTTTTTTTTAGCTTCTCCCTGAAGAGCGGATGGAAGATGCAGAAGAATGGAATTCGTTTATTCTGATTGTTGTTGTCGACATTTCAGGTTTTCTTTAAATGCATATCTGAAACAGCAGTATCTGAACACAGCCAGCAGTAAGCCCCAGTGACCAAGAAGGTCAATAGCATCTTGACCTGCATCAGAGATAGTGTGGCCAGCAGGACTGGGGAAGTGACTATCCCCTTGTACCCAGCACTGCTGAATTTTACTATTGCACCTTGAATATTGTTTTCAGTTCAACCCTTCACTACAGGAAGAATATTGGGAGGCTCAAACAAAGCCTGGTGCAGCAACATATCTGGTGAAGGGACTAGAAAGCAAGATATATGAGGAGTTACTCACAGAGTAACTGAGATTGAGACTCAGAGTTGATGAGGTTACTCAGAGATGAGGAGTTACTCAGAGAGAGACTGAGATTGTTTAGTCTGGCAAAGAGGAGGCTGAGGGGAGTCTTCTCTGCTCTCCCCAAATACTTGAAGGGAGATAACAGTGAGGAGGGGTGTTGGTCTTTTTTCTCAGGTGACAGGAGATAAGACAAAAGGAAATGGTCTCAAGTTGTGCCAGAGGAGATCTAAATTGAATATTGGGAAGAATTTCTTTACTGTGGTGGTGAGGCATTGAAATGGACTTCCTGCATAGTCTACGCACCTGCTGGTATCTAAGAGATGTAACACTAAGGAAAATATTTTACTGATGAGACTTGGTAGGTAAGGCTGACAGTGGCACTGAAGATTTGGAGGTCTTTTTTGACCTAGATGCTCTAAGATTTGATGATTTTATGAAGTGAAACACCATATGCATGTTTGTCAGGACCTATTGAACTAACACAAGGATGAAGGTGACATTTTCCTGGATTGCATCGTTAGCAGTGATGAAACGTGGTGTCAACACTATGATCTAGAGTGAAAACAGTCCGTGAGGTGGTCACATGCAAATTTCCCATCAAAGATAAAAGTTTAAGATGCAGCTCTCAGCAGGTAAAGTGATGCACACTGTTTTTTTGTGAGAGGAATAGACTGATTCTTCCAAATTTCCTGGACACTTGTTTTATTATTACAATTATCTGATTGTTCAATCATGACACTGACCGAGCTGAAGGCTTGAACTTCTAGCAAGAGAAGAAGACAATCTTTCTCTCACAACAGAATAACACCAGGCCACATACCAGTTTGAAGACCATGAAACATATTGACAGTCTTGACTGGATTGTCCAACTACACTGACTCTATAGTCCAGATTTGATGCTTTCTAACTTCCATGTGTTTGGGCTGTCGAAAGATAGAGTGAGCAACATTTTCCTAATAAGAATGCCATCACAGCACCTTAAACAGTGAAACAATGGGTCATTTCCATTCGTGCCAAATTTTACAAGTGCAGCATGCAGGCTCTTTTTCATCACAGGGGAAGTGCATCTATCATATCTAATAGTAGTCTCTATGTTAAAAAGTAGTGCTTTCTTACTGAGAGTTTCATCTATCAAATAGTGTTGTTGTGCTTTTTATATTCCTTGTAGATTCCATGGAAAGAAACAGGAGGCATTACTTTCTGACTTTCCTACATAATATGAAGAGCAAAAGTTGATGACTAAACAATTTATTTCCATACTCATTATTCTTTCATCTAAATTTCAACTGTGTTTGAACTGTGTCCTTAGATAAAAGAAGTGTGGAATACTGACCCACCTCTTCCTGAGTACAAAGAGTATTCATGCCTCATGCTAAGTATATGGTGCTAAAGAAAAAGATATATATGAGTATTTGTGGAGATGCTGTGGATTGAACATATTGAATCAACATTGTTTTAAGTGAATTCTATATTTATCTGTTGTTGTAGAACATTTTCAGGAAAATAATTTTAGGATTGCAGATCTTTTTGTCTTTTTTTTTTTCATTTAAAAATACATTTGTATTGTTTATAAATCATATGAGAAATAAATATACACATTTGAAAATGTAGGAAATCCCTAGACTGGGGGAAGTAAAATAAATAAAAATTATAGAGCAGAATTATTTAAGCAATAATTACCAGTATTTAGCAATTGGCTGACTACTTAATGGTCCAATTGAAGAGACTTTTTTGATATGTTGATAAACCTGTCATTAATTTGTAGATCGTAACCAATTTTCAGGCATTCAGAATGTAGGAAACATTCCATTAAATTTCTAAATTCATTAATGTCCCCTGTGCACCAGATGGCATAGTATTAGAAATTTTTGAAGCACTCCATAATTATAGCTTCTAACACGTACTAGCCTAGCTGTATCTTTGACAATTTGTTACATACATTAAGGCTTAGAGTACTGCAAAATGTTGTGCAAATAACAAATCCATGCCTAATGTCTTGGATATAGAGGCATTCAGATAGGGTCATTACTGTAAAAAACATACCTTCTGATTCTTGAGTTCAGTGTCTTTTTCCTGATATTCTGTAGGGCAGAGGCCATAACTGCATTTTAAGTGAGTATTAAAGCAGCAGAAAAACAGATTTTTGAAGACACTATGAGTAGACATCGTCTGTAACATTGCAAAAGTGTCTGACGCAGTGAGAAATGAATACTTCTGGTGAGCACCCTTTAGAGGTTCTCTTTTCTAGAGACCCCTTAGAGCTACATTCAGCTCTTTTTCAGCTTTATAGGAGTAAGTGGCAACTCAGCTCTCAAAGAACTTGATGAAAAGCATCAGAAGGCTTTTAAGCCAAAAACTCATACACATCAATTTGGAAGTAATAAACTGCTGGAACTTCACAGAGTAACTCCTCGGATTTCAGAGGCATTGGCTTAATTTCCTAGCTCTTATGCAACATGTGAGGAGCAGGGGAGATTTAATTCCCAATCCAGAAGCTAGAGCCATGACAGGAACTGCACCTTGAAAGGATAATGTATATTTTGCCACTTCTGAGAAGCAGAATTCCCTCTAAAAATATCAGCTCATCAGGCTATGATAGGTTATGCAGAGGAGTCATGCGCAGGATGATATCTATTCTCAGTTTGCCCTATTTCTGGATCACTTAATTCAAAGAACGGTGTCAGTGGAGACCAAGATGCTGAGCCACTGCTGAAACAAAAAGGTAACTCTTATGTTTCCTCCTGTTCCCTGATTGCACAGCCAGGCAGAGCAGAAGCGTATGCAGACCAGGACTGTGCTGCATCTATGCTGACAACTTTGTTCTTTTCCCTCACCCTAGTTTTGTAAAAGCTTTCCTAGTGGATCTCTAGCATCTTGTGATAATTTGAGGCAGCAGTGCAACATTTATAGTACTTCTAAATCTGTGTATTCAAGTTCAGCTTTTTAAGTCATCTCATTTGAAAAGATGATCAGGTGAAAGAAACAAAACACAGATCTATTTTACTGGTGTCAGGGTGACCTGATGTCACCCTGATGGTCACATCACCATTTAACACTGTCATGCTGACAGATGTTAGTACAAAAAAAGTCCCCCATTAGCTTACTGAGCCACTGGATATTCTTGAATCCTGGGGTTTAAATTAAGAGTTAAGAGGAGGAAAATTATCAATCTGAAAGAGAATCATAAATGTAATAAATACCCATCCCTCTGTGTATCTCTTTGTAATAAATGCAAGTATTACACAAAACATAATATAGAGATAGGAATGTATTTGGTTCATTGATTTAGTTAGCTTAGCAGTTGGGCACTATCCACAGGTTGCAGTTTAGGTAAAAAATTCAAATAAAATTCCGTTTTGCTACCTTTTGTCATGTATTTTTTCTCTGCATTTTTACTTTATTATAATTAAAACATATATTTAAAACACATACTAAAAAAAAATTAAAATTAATACACAATTCAACTGATCACTGAATCTTCAGTATGCATATGCGTATTTTTGTATGATACAATTCTTTTTCTCTATTCTTCATATTAAATCCAAGCTGTCCAAGCAGGTGCTTGGAAAGTAGGGTAGATATTCAAAATCATGTATTACCTTTCTTTCTTTCTTTCTTTTTTTTTTTCTTCCTTTAAAATTTAAGACTATCTGACTTCAGTAACACTGTTTTCACCTATTATTGAGACTTCTCAATGAGAAATCAGGTTGGCTTTTCAAATCTGGAAATCACAAGAAAATTAATTTTGACCTAGATTTTTCTTTTTACTTTTTTCTAAACTGTTTGGCTCTGTTATGTGAAGGAAGAAGGCTTGTTATTTTTTAATGCACCTTACTGATGATGAAGCTGGAATTGGTTGTCTTCATCACTATTACTTCTCCACCAAGCTGAAGCATCAATATTTCAGTTAGTGATCTCCAAAGCAGAAGGCAGTTAGTCTTTCACGATATTCACCAAGGCTTTAGGTGCTTCCTTCTCTCACAACCTTGCAGTTTCTTAAGCATGGATGCTGTAGATCTTTTTAGGTTAAAGGTTGTTATTACAGTCAAACAGTAGACATAGAAAAAAGAAAGTAAAACCTTCGTAAAACCTACATGATCTAAATTGAACATGACACAAGGAAAGATCAAGAATTTATGAAATGCATATCATTAGACAAAAAGGCATGTACTAATCTTGGTTTACATTTAATTTTTGTATCATAAAAATCAAGGGAGTATGTTAAAGGGATTGTACTTAGTTGTAAGTAATGGTTCCCTACCAACTAAAGCTGCCTTAGTAGCTATGTTTTAATATATTATTAGGTGTGTGAGACAGAATTATGGTAATTTTTTAAGATAGTTGCTTAGAAGTGAAGGTTGAAATTAACTACAAAATAATACCTTATAAAGAAAAAAACAAACGAATTAAAATTAGAAATAAATGTTCACCTCTAATTAGAAGATAAATGAAAATTGGAATGTCCAAAAAACCCATAATAAGTTTTTCTCATTTATGCGTAGTTCCTTCTTTAGATGAAAAAATATGGAATTTTTTTCTTATACTTTGAAAATTATAGGTTTATTTTAATCCACCTATTTTTTTCTAAGCTTATGACAATGAATGAAAATGACAAAACATTGAAAAATATTTATTTAATTTGGCTAAACACAAGAAATGAAGAGTTACCTTCTGGTTCCGAAGACTGACACATAACAAACATGTTAACCTCCTTACATTTTCATCTGAAGCAGTACAAAAACAATAAAGTCTACTGAGAACTAATATGGGCTCCAAACAAAAAAATACGTCGAAGTCCCAAAAGTCCCTTTGCATTTTCCATTTGCTTTCTTTTGCACCCTTTTCAAGAGAAAAAAAATTATTCTGAAACAGGATGGATCAAAGTAACTTCTGTATGGTATTATGTCTATGTAAGTGTGTGGGTGACCTGTGGGTCTTAAAGCCAACAAGTTCCTTTTGAGATCATGACATGGATGCAGGGAGATCATATATTCCATGGTAGTTTCAAGTATATGAGAATGCAGTCCCTGGAAGCCTGAAAAAATTTCAAGGGGTCAATAATAAACTGTACTAATTATTAGATTTGCTATACTTCAGCAAAAAGGTAATTAATGTTAGCACCTGCATTTAAGGGAAATTAGATTCATATCTGATTATAATCTAGACCTAAAATGATATTGAAATTTGGATGTGAAATCATAGAATCATAAATGGCTTGGGTTGAAAAGGACCACAATGTTCACCTAGTTTCAACCCTCGTATATATATATATATATATGTGCATATATATGATATGCACTTGCCTGGTAATCTGATACTGCATGTTTGCTTTGTTCATTAACATCCAAGGAAATCTTCACGTACTTCAGTTTGGAAAGCTGATCTGCAATGATCTGCAAGGCTTTTAACTTGAATGAATGCAGTTAAATCAACTGGAAACTGTCTGGTTTTAATGAAGCTTTCATGAAAAGTGAGCATGATGAAAGGAGATAAAGCTCAAAGAATATAAATTGTTATAAAGTTAGAAAGCTAATGAGAGTTTGAAATTACAAATTGAGATTGACTTTTGTCTAAATGTAAGTTTTGAATTCAGTTCAAGGAAAAGATTTAAGACTGTTCCATTTTTAAATTTCCAGCGGAATCCCAGTTAGGTTTTTGTTAAAAAATTCATTAAATTAACTGATGTATAAAGAGTGCCAATACAAGCATTTGGAAGACTCTTTCCTCTGCCTCTAAACTCCTGTAGAATGATATTAAAAGGATAACAACCCATCCATACAAGAGTTCAGAAGACACTTTATCCTTCAACAATTGTCTTTTCCTTTGTCAGGGTTGTATATCAGTTTTGGAATTATTGTTGTGTGTACCAACATGGACCATTCAGACACTCCAATAACAAAATCCTCCCATGCTTGTCAATGAAAATCAGCAAACAGACATTGCTATTCAACACTTTTTCAGAAAAGAAATTTTAGAGCGGTACAGACAGCCAAGAAAAATCATTTAAAGATAAAATTACTTCCTAAGAATAAAGAAAAATCTGATCTAGAATTGAAAAACTGAAAATAAATAAATAAATAAATAAATAGACTATGGATTTTTGGCTGCTCACAAATTGTTCCCATCATTTTAAGTCATTCTTTATTATGTTCAATCTGATACTGATGTCATTGGGATGGTATTGGGTCCAAGTGTGGCAAGTTCAGAATGATGTAATTATATTTGTGTCTATTAAAAGAGCTACTAACTTGTTAAACCTCTAACTTCTTTGTTTAAAAAAAAAAAAAAAAAAAAAAGCGCCTTTGGTCAACTATCTCAACTATCTTCATCAGCAAAATTAAACCACGTCAGGTGAAGAAATTTCCCACAGGAAACAAACCAAAAAAATGTATTCAAGTGAGGACTATTAAAACTGTTATCTAACAGCTTTCTGTTAATGCTCCTTTAGTGGTGGATGGATAGTTAAAAAAATAAACAAATGACAAGAACACGAAAACAGCGATTGTAAGAGAATGTTGTGGGCTTTGTTTCAGGCTCTTGTCTTCTTGTTCTTTGTTTTTAAGGTGATAACTACTGCCCCCTTCTGATAAAAGTTAAAAATTGTCCTCATTTCCCGTCCGTGGTAACAAAGAATTGGTTTGAGAAAACGTGTTCTTATGTAAATCTCCCTGTTCTGCACACATAAAGATGGAGGTAATTTTTGTCAAAAGTTAAACCATTGCACAGTTAGAGTGATTCCACTGGAACTGTGGCCTTTAGTATATTTATTTCCTTTCTAACACTCCACAAAATTGTTCAGTAATCTCTTGGTAAGGTTGCAAATTGCAACAAATACCCCTCAAACAGATATGTCTAAGGATTACTGTTGACCAGGTATGATTTAAAACAAATTTAACGTTAAAGAAGGCATAAATTTAAAATACCACCTTACATTACAACACCTTTTTCCTAGGTACAGGTTATCAGAATTATCCTGTAGTCCAAAGAGGTCACTGTAGCTTTTAGTGCTCCAAGTTGTGCAAAGGTACAGGGTGAAATTGCTTTCTCTTCAGTTTCACTGTGTTTGGAGGCGTGTGCAAAGGGAAGTGAGAGTTGGAGTGGAGTAACATTTTGTGTGAGTCTGGATCCTGTTCTAGAAAGCCAGAAATACTGAGTAGAGACACAGCTTGAGTGAGGTGGGAGAGAAAGATACTGAGTGGGAGTTTGTTTCTACAAAGATTTAATTATCAAAGGTATAAAAGTATTAGGAATATCTCGGAAAGATGTTGGAAGTCACAAAGCCTGTGAAAGGTGCATTCAAATTCATTCTAAAACTAGGATTTTTTTTTTTTTAAAACTTAATTTACAAAGGAAGTCAGGAATTCCTGTCCCAGAATTCAGAACCCACACTTCTGGCATTTTCTCAACTTGTATAGTTTATACTAGCAATAAAAGGGAGTGATTGTGTCACTGCCTGGTCATTTTCCCACCCTACAAGAGGGTGGCAAAGCAGATAGGAAGGATTGGTTGTGCACTGTGTAAGTACAGAACAACATGTTCATCTGCTATGCCTACTGGAGACTGAAATGGTTGTCATTTCTTCCAGTGTTTGATTAGCTCCTGAGTCAAGGCAAAGAACATCTGTTGTAATTTGAACAAATAACACTGCTAAAAATGAAATGGAAATGAAGTCTTTGCGGTTACTTTTATTTAAGATTCCCTGTGTTTCTGTCTTTTTGTTCTATCACTTTTTGATTTTCCGTGGCATCAAACAAGATTATAGCTTTGTGTGATGACACATTCTCTTTATGACAGTTGTGCACAAAATATTGCTAATCAGTAAAAGATGGTTTAATTTTGTAGACCTTTGACATTTTATTCCTTTTCCAATTCCACTTTGTTAATCTCCCACAGAACTTGCTCTGAAGTTTTGAACAATATTATTGTCCTGTAATGTCCATCAGCCTGACACAACTCCTATTACTTTTTAGGAACATCTCCAACTTGGTTAATTTTTTAAAATATAGTGGCACAGACTGCTCAGTTACCATGCTATGCTGTGAGATGTTTAATTCTCCCCACCCCTTCCACCCTGAGTTGAATCTACTTGCAAGGGAAGAAAAAGAGTCCCAAAAACTATGCTCAGTTGGTGATGAGGAGAGGAGTGGCAGACAAGTCCACATGTGAGGACACTGTGATGGCATAACTGCACGGCTCCATTTCTGACTAGGAGGCTTTTCAACTGCTTCAAATGGCTTCCCGTATCTGTGCATGATGAGCTCTTGCAGGCTTCTGTACAGAATTTAACAGAATTACTTCTCCAAGTGGAACAGATTCACATTAGGTATTCAATCCCTTTCTATTGCATGACAGATAGATTTCCTGCCTGACATGGGCATCCTAAATTTTAATTTCATCTACGTTTATTCTTTTAGGCTGAAGACTTTCAGTATGAAACCAAGCTTACTATTTGAAGATTGTCAGTGACATCACAGCTTTATTTTATCCAATTGATTAGACTTCGGGGCTTAGTCTATGAATAGGTTTTTGGACCAATTGCATCATGATTTTAATAGTCTTATTTTTATCTGAGAAGTAATATTATATTGAAGACCAGCATGAAAAAGGACACCAAAGCTTTTTCATATCCTATTGCATATGTGTCAGGAGAATTTAGATAAAATATCTTCAGTAATTATAACCTTTTAATTTATGTTTCTTTCCTCTAAGTGAAATAAAGCAAGGGTGAACACCTAGTTTTACCTGCAAAAGGCTTGCAGTGGATTTGCTGAGCTATAGCCTGCTATTCCCAAATTCATACCAATAACTTTTTTTATAAAATGAATTTAATAATGATGAAGGAAAGCAAATTAATTGAAATTATTCCCCACAACTACCTACATTTAGAGAATTCAATTAACTATGGCATACTCATCAACACGCATAATGCTGTAAAACATTTATCTTAGGTAGAATTATTGCCATTACTAACTATAAAAGTATAATTTGTGAGAAATAACTAATTAGAAATGGGCAAATAAATTGTGTTAAAAAATGTAAGGGATATTGAAGAGCAGAATTATATTTGGACGAAAAGTTTTTTTACCTTAACATGATTGTCCAGTAAAACATCTATTTCACTTTCCACTAAGGGAGCTGTTCTGTGTTTGATTCAACATAAAGTCTGTGTACCACAAAATCTTGGAACTTCACAGTTCTGCCTCTTCTTCTGGAAAAAATATTTTTTGGAATTTCATACCATACAACCTATTCAAACAATGTTCAAACAAAACGTCAAATCTCTGACACTGTATGTGAAATTTGCCAGTATTAAGATTCAGTACCTTTCAGTATCTTACATTATTTTCACAGATAATATATGTGTGTGTATATATGTATGTATGTATGTATGTATGTATGTATGTATTTCAGATTGTTTAGAGGGCTGAGCTTTGGACCAAGAAACATTGATTCTAAACCGATCTTTGCCATGTCTGCTGCATGAGTCTGAGATAGACATCTCTACTCTTTGTATTTCTGCTTTCATTGAAAAGCCCCAAAAAATCACAAGATTACTCCAGTGAATAGACAGAAAGCTGTTTTTTGCAAAATGTTTTTTCTATAAGTGAAACTGACTAAAAGGTAACTCTCCTTCTTGATGTAGGCTTGCCTGTGTTGCCAACCTCTACAAAAACTTTATTTTATGCATTCTTTGGAAGAAATGGACATATAATTTTACAAATCTTAATGAAATGAAAGAACACAGGGATCCAAGAAGAACTTTGTTGAATCCAGTTCATCAGCATTTCATGTCAAGTTGATAAACCATAGTCGTGTTTTTGTTGTTGTTGCTGTTGTTGTTTTTTCCAGTCATTCTATTTTCTGTTGTTTAAAATTTCGTTAAATTTAACATGTTATGATAACCAGAAAATTTCAGGGGAATAAGAAGTTTATCCATTCTGTAAATAATAGAAACTGAGACTGATGAGTTGCCATGCAATCTTTCGTCATTTCTTAAGGTTTCCACCTAAGGAAACATTCTCAGTATTTGTTATAGCCTCGATGAGTATTCCCATCAAGAAATACCTAGTACCTTACTGAGCTCCATCTACTGTTCTGATATCCATTACTTTCATCAGTAAAAAAAATATTTTTGGAAATTCAGAAAAATAATTATTATTGTGATTAAAAGTTTTGTAAAAAATCTAGTCATTTTCTCTACAGAATTCCTTTAAGAGCTGAGATATTTTTTGGTTTTATTTTCACAAGTTGCCATGACTTCATCAAATTGCTTTGTAAGAACAGTGTGCAAGATACCGGGATCAGATTTTTCTAACTCCTACAAGTGCAAAGAAAAATGACTAAAGCTACAAACTGAATATCAGAATGGGAAGGAGAAGTATGAAGTGAGAGAACAAAAACCAGACCTTTGCATGGCTTATGAAAAAAAGAAAAAAAAAAGCTATGAATTCTCCAGAAAAGAAAAGTGAAAAATTGGTGACAGCTCTGTGTTCTATGTCTCTAAATGGAATAAGTACACCTATTCTGAGAAGAGTTTCAGATATGTAAGCAATAGTGGCACCATGCACCGAGCACAGATAGAATATTAGATAGGCAGGTGCTTTGCAAAAGCACTCTGTCTGTCTGCTGTGCTAAACAGGAAAACAGAATGCCCATGCAATTAAATACAACACCATAACAGCAAAGCAAAAAGAGATGTTATAACTGTCTCTTGAACCTTGTCCTTTCTTTTGAGTGGTTAAGTTTAATGTTCTACATCAGGCAGTACCAAAATACTTGAATTACTTTGGATATTGCTAACTACAGCATTTTAGGATGCTGATACAGTGTATCTATGCAGATTCCATAGTTGCTATTAGGTAGGCAGAAATTGCTCTTCTTGTCAATCATGTCTCAACTGTCTTGAATTCTGTATTTGAGTAACAATTTTTTCCTTTTTTGATATTTTACTGATATAAGTGAGATGAGAATCAAGGCTTAATTGCGTAGAACTTTATTTTAGAAATTTACTTTAAATACTATAGCTCTAATCCTGCAGTTCCTTTGAGACATCAAACATTACCTAAAGGAGTAACAGTTGAGGGAGATTTTCTGTTTCAAAATGTTTAGTTATCAGCTGTACATGAAAGTTTTTTCTTCCTCTTTTAAGTCAAGTAGTGATTTTCACTGCTACTTTGATCATAGCAAGAGGCAGGTATGATATTTAAATCCTGTTGTTTGGATATTTATATCTGCTTAATCTTATGGCAGCCTTTATAACTTCAGGGCCCAATTCCTCCAGACTCTAGCTAAACTTTCTGATGATTAGATGATTTGCCCACTTCTACTGTGGAGAAAATTCCTAGTCTCAGTACAATGTCATTAATCCTTCCCTGAGTTCAAGGCATGTGTACTTCTGCTATCCATATGTGGCAAGGTCTTTATACCACTAACAAAACCACAGAAATCAACTGTGCAGGATTTTCAAACATTTCCCAAAATGTTTTCCATCTTTTTATGTTGAAAGTTTCTTTCTGTTCTGCTTTCTTATTTTTGGCTTCTTCGTTTTTTTTTTTTTTTTTTTTTTTTTTTAATGACTTTCAGTAGTACTTAATCATCTGATTGTTTTCACCCTAGTTTTGTTTACAATTTTTGCAAATGAAAATACCTGCAATTCATTGCATTGTAGTAGAAAATAAAGAGGGCTACAATCAAACTTTCATTTGTGGCAAAATACTAAATTTTGAATTCAGTTAATATGAAGAGCTTTGCTTGGTGAAGCTACAAGCAGTATTACCAATTTGTTCTACTGAATCTTTCAAAGAGAAAACATAGAACTGGACACTAATTTTCATTGCTACAACAAAGTTTAAGTTGATTTTGTTTCAAGATCACTGATACTAGCTTATGAACTAAGATATAGATTTTTGGAACAGTTTTCATTTTCTTTATTTCAGTTCAGTTTTTCAGTTTGGGTTTTTTGGTGTATATGGGTTTTCTTATATTCAATCTGTGTTGTTGCAAAAAGGATGTCTTCTTTTTACCTATCAGAAGAACAGTGAGATATGCAATGTTCTTATTTAACAATTAATAATTAATAATTAAAACCTCAGTCTATTTGCTTTGTGTAATGTGTGTGTGCAGTCTCTAGGTATATATATACAGTCTCTTCTGTGTGCTTGCTGAGAAAGAGAAAAAAATAAATTGATAAATAATATTTGTTTACTTTTAGTTCTTTGTTGCTTACAGTCCTGGAAGAAAAGAACAACAACAAATGAAGAGAAAGCACTACAGTACAGGTAATAATAAGTCTGCCCTTTTAAATAAATTCACTTTGCCAATACGAAGACTTAGAGAGTTAGAAGACATGATCTAGTCCATTCCCATGCTTGTAGGCATCTCCTACTCATGAGTCATTCTCAAGAGATGTCTTATTCAACTTGTTCTTAAAGTGATGCATTGTGCATTGACCTCTAGTGCATTATCTGTTGCAAAGGTTTTCCCAATTTTCCAACCACTATATCTCCTGTAGCAATTAAAATCCTTGCAACTTCTTTCCTTCACCTAAAATACAGAGAACAGTTCATCTTAAAATATTGTTTACTTTGTGATATAAAAATAAACAATCCAAATAAAATTTAATTTTAGTATTTGATATTTGATAGCATAATATGCAATACATAGTACTTAATATGTAATGCTTAAAACACAATGCTTAAAAATAATAATTTATATTTATTTTACATTTTATATTTATTCCCTTTGAGAGATTAGGACAAATCTTACAGCAAATTCTAACTGCTCAGAATAATTTTTTTCAAAGGAAATTTATTTCATTATTTCTTTTATGGGACATTTCCTCTAATAAAGTTCTCTAACTGCAACCAAAATGAAGAAAGTGCTACTACTCTTGTTACTTTTACTACTTATTACTTTTGTAATTAGGAGATGATAATTATGATGCAACAAAGATTTGGAATTCAATACCGTGAGTTTCATGAGCATTTTGTGAGAGATTCTTCCAATAATTTGGCCTGAAAATGGCCTTGATATTTCTTGTGTTGATGTGGCTGCTTTATGTTGCATTAGATTAGACAGTTGTCTTTGCAGAAGGCATTGAATCTTGACAAAGGAATATACAGCTAATGGAATATTTATTATATTCAACTAAATAAATGGCTTACTGGAGACAGTAAGTAGTGAGACAACGGGCTCTGTCATATTATGTTTTAAGAGACTGCAATTCCTGAACTCCTAATGGTTGCTTTTCCCTTACAGCACAGTTAATGGGGTTGGACTGTGATTACACATAATTATGGCATAAATTGATTTCATTTTTTTTCTTACTGATTATTTGAAGGCAACATGGCTGGTATCATTTAATTAAATTTCCATGTAGAACCCTTTTTTCTGTTCACCTTAATTTGAAAATTTGTTTTAAACATTTAGGTAGACTTTCAGAAGATTTCCATGTAAAAGATTGGATTGTAACATGCCTAACTATACACAGGTGTATGAAAAGGTAAGATTTTTGGAAGAGGAAATTATATTAAATAGCTATGTGTCTTACAAATTCCCATATTTAACAAAAAAATATAACAACAACAAAACAAACAGAAAAGATCCTGAGTAGCAAATGTAGCTAGACAAAGTAAGAGCTGACATGCTTTTCAGTCATTGCAGAGGTAGCACTGAAATGACACTGTTCCCAGTTGGAACTCAGTGGGTGATGGTGTGCTCAAAACACAATTACACATTGAGTACAAAACTTTAAGCACACAATAAAATCTTGGATTAATTGACAGATTTCAGCATCTAAGTTTGTGTGAAGTTTCCAAGCTGTTAAATGAGACAGTCCCTAAACCTCATTTATGAGTTGTTGTTTTTACTCCTAGGTAACTAAAACTCAGAAATCAAAGCATGCTCAAGCTATACAGTTTTAAAAAAGTTACAGTTTAACCTAATCTGTTTTTAGCTCTGAGTATTCTGTACAATAGATTTGGCTGTTGATTCTTTTAGATACACAAGAAAATGTATATGCTCATAGAAGCAAAAGTTCTTTGAGCATGTTTTAAGGTGTCAGAAACCTTACATGGCATTTAAACCATATTTTATTGAGCAGGAAAAGACTATTATCAGTTATCCAAGTTCAGCAAAGAAAAACTTTGAGAAGCAGCAGCCTGTTAAAGTATGCATGCAAGCATGTTAGCTTACCAAACTTCTGTTTCACTTTCTTTGTTTTCTTGTGTAATAGCTTTTTGCCTGCCTGACAGTCAATCTTTTATTATTTTTCACTCAACATTTTCATTGCCTTCAGTGAATTCATAGGGCAAGGACAGCAGGTTGTACATTCAAAAGTTAGACCCAAAAAGTAATTGCATGCAAGACTGATACTTATTCATGCTTTCTGAACAAAACCTGAGTATATCTTAGGATATTAATTTTTATAAATTATATAACAAATAAATAAATTATTGCTATTTATCGGGTGTGGGTAGATTTATTTTCTACTGTGATTATATTTGGAATGATTTTCTCAATCCTGTTGGGATTATTCTGAGTATATATTGTAAATAAAACTTAAATTCTTGGACAATGCAATTGCTCACCTATGTTTAGTGATACACAATTTATCAAAATTTAGTTGTTTCACCTTTAAATTTAAAATACCTCAAGAGCATCTGGTGCCATGTAATACTTTTTTTTCTTGACTAAAAAAATAAATAAATGTACCCACAATCTTAATTTTTAATGACACCAATGAAAAATGCTTCTTTATGAAGATAGCAATAACCTGTTCTCACCACAGATCTACTTAATTGCTTTTGCATTTATAATAGACATAACAGATGATTAATGCTTGGTACACTAAGCAGCAATCTAAGGGAATTACTTAAATAACTTTTTCTATAATACCTTAGGCCATAATTATAAAAGGTTTCTGTAACTCACAAATGATGCAAATATTTAACAAAATACTGGCAGTACAAACTGTGCTTCTGAATAACCTATTCTTCATTTATTTGGGGCATTCTGTATCTTAAGCTAATTATGGTTTTTAGCTGTAGACAAACACATCATTTTAGTGCCTTCAAAAGAATAAATACGGAAGTTCTACAGTTACTAAATTTCTGATGGAAAAAAAAAACATTGAGAAAATACAGTTCTTTAAAAACTTGTGTCCCCAGCACCTGCAAATAGTCATTTTTAAATCTCCATTTTGTCAGCTGTTGGTTTGTAGAAAAAGAAATGGCTCAATCTCACTGACACCCTCCAAATAGGCCAAATTAATTTCTTTACTTATTTATCTTAGAATATATTATTCATAGATGATGACTCATAATTAAGTACTGGGCACCATTTCTGGTGGAAATTGTATCACTGCATCTCATAAAGAGGTTGCATCCAGCAATTTAGCTTGTAGATGCTAAGAAACTTATATGCTTGGTAGGTGAAAATAAAAAAACACTTGTCTCAACATGTTTGAAAAAACATCCTTAACATTAAATTTCTTCTTAATTTCTTAAACTGGGAAAAATCCTATTATAGAGACGTACCCTAAACACTGATTTTTTTTTTCTTTTTTTTTTTTCTTCTGAAAATCTATTCAAAGTCTGTTTGATATATATTATTAGCATATTATTATTAGCAATATTATATTAGCATAATGTGGTGCTAATAAGGATACTAAAATTTCTCAAATTTCTTTGCATTACCAGTACAAGTTTGTTTGAGGACCTTACATATCTTGGCTTTATTGTGCTTAATTGGTGTAGTTTTTTACAATTAGGTTCAGTAAATGAACGTTCATGCACTGCAATTTTGCTTTGCTGAAGAGTACAGGAAAAGTGCAAGAAAAAGAACAAAAGAGTTCATAAAGAAAACTGTCTTTCCTTCTCTGTAAGACAGTGATCTTAACACAGACATATCCTGATAATTACAAGTGTTTTAAGAAATGTTTTCATCAAGATACACTATGAATGAGAAACAAGACAAGAAAATAAGTAGGAATTGGAATCCATTGATTCCCATTTACAGCTGATGGCTTGCTAAAGGCAAAGCAGCCTGGATCAGGCTTGGCATCCACTCAGCAACTACACCTGTCACCAAACACAGGGTGTCTTCAGATGTTGCAGGAGATCCAGGTAGCTTTAAAATTTCTCCCCCTTGCAAGGTCGGTTGTTGTAAGTAAGACAACAAGTTATGTCTTGCAGTAATAAAAATTTGAGGAAGGCAGGTCAGGACATGGATAATTAGATAAAATACTGAAACTGGACAGAGTATCCTCATGCCTAAACATTCTGCATTTCAATGGAACAGTATACAACTATTCCCTTCAAATTTATACTACTGGAACACTGAAGATTATCTCTCTAAAATAGTTTGGGAAATTATAAATATATATTTATATAAACACAATATAGAAAAGATTACAGCATTTTCTTTTTTTATTGTCACATTTTGATATTCCTTTGCAAAGAAATTTTTTAGTCTCTAGGACTGACGAATTCCTCAAAATATGTGAAGATGTGAAATATGTATGTAAATCACTTGTAGGTCATTTGTCAAATATAAGAACTTTATGTGAATGAGGATAAGCGAAAGGCTAGCACTTTGCTTCAGATAATGGCAAAAAACATGAAGCAGCCTGCTGAAGATCAACAGAAGCTGACACCAAGATTCTTACTTTGCTTGCTTTCTTTATTCATTCTTTCTCCAATTTTTGTTTCCTTCATTTGGTTCTTCAAATAAAGGTGTTTTTATGGCCTTCCTGAGAAGCATAGTTTTTCTGTACTCCAGAAATTTCTAAAAAGTATTGGAACAATCACCACACGGATTCTGTACCTGTGCAGAAAAATAAGCTTTATCTCTCATACTTTGGAAGGGTTGGATTGGGAAGGAAGAGGGAGGAATGAATATCTGTTAACTAAGAAGAGTCACTGTTGCTTTTTTGGTTGTGTTTTGAATTGTTTTGTTTATGTTTTTTATTACTTTATAAACACATTGATTCCTTAAGTAGCTTATTCCTTTATTAAATATTCCTTTATTAAAATATCCAATAAAAAGCAACTCTAACTTGAGTTGAATATCTGAAAAAAAACATAGGTTGCTCTGAAAGTAATGCCTCCTACTTATTTTTATTGAAATTATTACAGGTACAAAGAGAACTATAACATTGTTTGATAGAACAAATTCTCAGCTGAAAGTCAATTTTTTTCAACATAGTCATCTGTGATGAAATCATTTTGGACACAGGCACAGACTGGGAGACAGGTGGTTCAGCAGAAAGGGACCTGAGAGTGCTTGTGACAGCAGGCTCAAAATGGGTCTGCAGTGTGCCCCAGAAGTCAAGAGGGAAAAATGAATTTGGGGGTACGTTAAACACAGAATAGAAAGATGATCAAAAGAGGTGATTATCTGTATAGTGTTGATATGTTCTTGCCTTGAATACTGAGTGCGGTTCTAGGCTCATAATATAAGGATGTTAATATATACTCAAAAGTGTCCAGAGAATACAACAAACCTGATAAAAAGGCTGGAAGGCTTCTCTTATAAAGTGAAGCTGAGGACAATTGATTTGTCTACTTGAGGAAAGGAGGCTAAGAGGTAATCTCATTGCTCTGCAACTTCTTGAGGAGAAATGGAGAGGGAGGTGCCAGTTTCTTCTCTGTAATAGACAGTCATAGAATGAGTGAGAATAACACAAAGCTGCTTCAGGGATGTTCAGACTAGATATTAGGAAAAAGTATTTTTACCATGAGTGTTGTCAAACATCTGAACAGGCTTTTTTGCAGGCAGTTGATGTCCCATACTGTCAGTGTTCAAGAGACACATACACAAGTATCTTAGTAATAAGCTATAACTTAAAGTTAGCCCTGAAGTGGTTAGTTGCACTGGAAGATCTTTGAAGATCTCTTCCAGATGATTCTATCTATCTTAGTTTCAGCTGGTACAGAATTGTTCTCTTCAGACTGTCTGGCATGATGCTCTCTTTTGGTTCTAGGAGAAAAACAATGTTGATAATACAATGATGTTTATAGTTGCCGCTAAGCAAAGTTGTACAGAGCCAAGGCTTTTCTCAGTGAAGGGTCCAAGTAGGTGGGAGGGAACAGAATTAGGACAGTTGACTAAAACTGGCCAACAGGATATTCCATACCTTATTGTGCAGAAGTTCTGAAGAGGGTGGGAGTTCATTTCTTCCTCTTCTACTGCTCAGTGGGCTAGCTGCCATGAGTCAGGAGGTGGTGAGCAGTTACTTGCGCATTACTAGTTATATACATATATTTATAAATATTTGTCATGAGCATCCTTTTTCTCCATCTTAGTAAATTGTATTATCTCCTCTCCTCTTCTCTCCTCATCCTGTGTTCTTCCTCAGTTTTTTTGCTCTTAAGAGCTCACTTCAGCAATTGGCTATAACAGAAGTAGTATTTCTATTCAGTTTCTAGTACTGAAGACTCAGATGCACGTTCACTCATAAATGTCTATTGATATACATATACACAATCTTCATGTGGCAGTTAAGAAATCAGAGCAGAAATTAATTGATCTGGCCTTTTCCAAAATTAGATACAAAAACATTACCAAAAATGTCACCAACAATCAGTCCAGTGAAAAAGATCTAAAGCACTGACAACACTTGATTGTTGTTGTATTAGATTTACAAAAATATAACCCATGAGTGAATTAGCTACGTGTATAATCAACCTTAGCGCTTTTAAGTATTTACATTCCTAGCAAAATTCCTAATGATCAAAATGTCTATCACTATATTAAGTTTTTGATATTTAATTAATTAGAGATTTAATTTAAGTAATGGTTAGGGACATCTCTTGTCTGCTTGTTTCTTTTTGACTTTAGAGTAGTATCTGTTTAGAGTAGTATCTTCATCTGCATGAAGAACTTGGTTATATACTCATGACATATTTTCAAATAAAAATCAGAGCATTAAAACATAAAAAATATTGACATAATTTAGACAACTTTGGAGGGTCAGATTTAAAACTTATCAATGTCATTGAAGTTTTCACATGTTCAGAACTCTGAATAATGCTATTCATGTTAGATTCTACATAAGAATAGATTGTGCCACTTACAACAGACACTACCTGCAGTTTTCAAGGTGAAATTAAATTATTGAACTATTTCTCAGAGTGTCTGGTATGTACTGACTACACTCTGAGGATAAAATAGAACATTCTATGATATATATCAGAAAATAAAATAACTTTATAGAAACCATTTTAATACATTTCTATGCCCTATGGGAAGTTTTTAATGAATAGATTTTTGATATTCGTCAAGTCCAAAATGAGCAAATATAAATGCAATATTTTACAATTTAAAAATACACAGTAATTAAATTTATCTCTAACTGTGAGTTCAAAATTCTACTTCATAGAACTAAAGCTAGATTTCGGTAAAGAGACATAATTCTAGAATAATCAATATAACATTTTTACATCTATTGCAACTTGGTCTCTGCTCCCAGCACATGTAACATTTTATGGGAAGGGTTTTTTAAAGAAGGCGCTGACATTTTTAATCAGTAGTTCTTCAGATCTGAATTTTAGAAACCATGTAGGTTTTCTTTTCTGGTTCTTTAACTCCACAATTGTTGCTCTTGAATAAATAAATATGAATTACAAAGTTCAGTTCTGGCTATACAGTTAATATATATTATTTATCTTATGCTGGTCTGGTATCTTTAAAGTCACCAGATGCACAGGGATGAAAATTTTATGAGCTGCTACACATAAGTAATGTAAAGAAGATTAATTACAGAAGAAGGGGCAAAAGTGAACTGATTTCCACACCCAAATGCAGCAAGTGTAAAATATTCTTCAAAGTAAATTATCGCTGACTTGATGAGCTGAGAGACAGAACTGCATTTGCTATGAACTGCCTTTATCTTCAAGACTGTATAAGAATGGTACATTTGCATACAAATCTAGACTGTGGATCTCAATATTAACTGCTAATTGAATACTCCTGATTAAAATTTTAATCCTTGAAAGCAATTACATTTTCTTCTGAAGAATTTTTGATTGATTCCTTTGGTAAAGATGTTGGGGACTCTTTCGAAATCATTTTAACAGTGTTAAACTGGTGCCTTTTCGCACATTGACCCCTGGGAATGGCTAATTAGGAGTATTATCTGTAGACAGGACTTTGGACTGTTTGCACATTCATCTGAAACTATTTCAGCACTAAGAACACAGATGGCAATTGAATGAAATATGCTGATGCAGTCAGCTGGGACAAGTCAAAGTTGGGAAATTTCTGATATAAATAATATTAATTGAAAAGATTTCTATTTCAGCTGTTTCAGAAAGAGTCAGTTCTTCCCTTTCCCTTTAAAGTGAGAACAAATGCAATAGTTTATTATTCTACAAAATGCTGAGTGAAATTTTAGCTACATTTTATTGTGGTACTATAATTGCAATAATAATAATAACAGCAATAATAATTTGCCATAAACTAACAGATGTCTTAAGGAATACCTTTTTTTTCTATTTGTGTGTGGTGTTATGGTTTAATTAACTAGAGCTACAAATATAATTTTTATACCATCTTTCTTCCTCATAGTTATTTTCCTCTCCAGTTCACTTTTCTTTGGTTTGTTTTAACTAGAAAGCTGATCAGTGAAATAGACAAAAATTCTCAACTCATTAGAAGAATAACCTCTACTTCACTCAGTAACTTAGGTATTGTTTATCATTTGTACCTCTATAATTCTCAAGACAGTAGTGATTTACTGGATTCTAACCCCAAAGTCTGATTTGGACAAACTGAAGAACTTTGTGCAGATGAATTTGGTGCATTATTTTTCAGTGCTATTAAGAACAATTTTCTTCCATTATTTCTATTTCATTGTAGAATAAAATTTCTTTGAAAAGTGGTTTTAAAACTCTCAGGTCTTTTCTCCAAATAATGATTCCTTAGAGACCTCTGTGCTAATATCAATTTGAATGGTGTATCTAATAGAAGGGATAAACTCTAAACACATGGCTACCAAGAACGCTTAGTCTTCAGAGACCAGAGGTCAGGTGAAGGTCAAGAAGATATGTTAGTTGTTTGGTTCTGTTTTCTTCCAGGAAACGTCCGTATTACCAATTATACTGAAAATTCCAATTTGAGTGACTGGCTTTTACTGGTTTTGGTTTGAAACAGCAACAGCAGATCATCTTAACATGCGCAAGTGGAATATTGTTATCTTATTAAATGCTTTTTTGCCATCAAAATTCCAGAGTTCTGTAATTATAAATATACTGTTAAAAGTGAAACATATATATCACATGTAGTGATTTTGAACTGTTTATTTTCAAGACAGATTTTTAGGACTCTACAACTCCTTTTATAAGCATTCGGAATTATGTAGGCCCTAGAATGGGACTTGCAAAAAATGTCTGACTAAAAACATGGAAAAGACAGTGGAAAAATATGCCTAGATTTGCAACAAATACAGAAATGAGGACTTTTACTGTATGTATAGACATATATCTGAAAGACGTACTTCAAATTAGCAAGGTACATGTTGCCAGTAAAAAAGAACTGAGAATGGAAACTCTTTTTTTAGTATTGCCCAAAGTATGGTAATAACTTGACATTTGAAATACAAGTCTGTTAACATTTTAATACTGAGGACCTCTTCTTAGCATCCATAGGAGTTAAATGCAGGTTTCTTAAGAATATTTATTGTATTTCAAAGTTATGTAGAAGTGAAAAATAACTGTAAATAAATATTTATTTTTAATAATAACATTAATAATAATAATTACAGAAATCCTATATTGGAAGCAAGTTATCATTTTTGTAGCATCACATTTGGAAGGAGAGAGAATTCTTGTGCATGCCATTCAGTGAGCATGTGCAATTCGTAGTATAGATGGGGGTGATATTCATTGTCTTCTGAATATTCTTTTAAATCAGAAAGGATCATTGATGACAGTTGTTGTGCCTGTTCTAGCTGAGGACTCCTCAACCATAGTACCACAACAGAAACGTGAGGCTGTATGTTGCATATAAAATACTTTTTTCCCTATGGCAACAGAACGCAAGATAAATGATTATGCTTATAGAGGACATTTGACTATAACTGGACTAAGCTCCTGTCTCTGTAGCTACATCCTTTCCTGAAACAGATTAATCAATCCAAGATCAAGTTGAAAATGTCAAAATGTACTCTTCTGTGCATTGCTGCAGCATTTCATCGGGGATTTCCTGGGAGGGCATGGCTTGCCCAGCATGGCTTTCCTATGTGGCGCGACCTCCTGGTCCTGGCCAATCTCCTACTGCATTCAGCTCACTCTTATCACTGAAGATTGTGGGGAGAAATCCCTGGCACGTCTGTGTTAAACCCACACTTCTTTCCCATCCATCCCCCATAAAACCTCTAACATTATCTTTTCATTTTAAGCAGTACTGAGAAGCTCCAAAGAATGAACTGAGAAGTCTTTTGCTGTACTGTGCTCAGTAGTATTTTTTTTAATTGTGATTGGAAGGGGTACATCTTTTGAGCACATCATTACAATACTGTCAGATTGGATTACTTATTTAAAAGGAGGAAAAACAGTGTTTTTCCCAACTCTGATTTGTTTAGCTATGTATTGTAGAGATAGTATTATAAAGATCTAACTGATATTTTAACAGTTCAAACTGTATGAAATTCCATAGATTCCATTGTAAGCATTATTTTAAGGAAATATTTCTGTCTTTTTGCTATGTATTGAAGTTTTTATTCTCAAACTTTATGAATGACACTCTGGAAAAAAAAGACACATAAATCAAATTGTTTGTTATACTACCAGATCATCTATTCACTAATCATTTACAACATGCCTAAGGCTGATCTTTGTGCAAACTGCAAAGAAAATCCATATTTATCTGCTTCAGCTTAACTCCTGAGAACATCCTGTGCCACAATTGAGAAGCAGTAAGTATAGAAAAAAGTAGAGGAGAGGAAAAATGGAATGCATTGTTGGACAATGATTTTTAGTATCAAACATAGAAAAGCAAGAATTTTTCAAGAGCCTTATTCTTTTTTCATCTACAGTATGCATTTTAATAGTCCAATAGAATAGTTATACTTACTTATCAATACCAATTAAAAATAAAATGATTCTCTACATTCACAAGTTTTTATTTTTAATGTGACTACATTTATATATATATATATATATATATATATATAATGGTACTGTATTATATATATATATAATGCTACTGTAGCAATAGTTCTTACTCATCACTTGCTTTTGGCCTGATAAACTACATGGTTATCAACGCCAAAAAATCTCCTTCCATTACAGAATTTACATAGATAAAACATACAATTTTTGTGACCCACAGATACTGTCTTGAATTACTTGACTTCCGCATCTTACAGACTGAGAATTACTGCTTTAAGCAAATATGAAATGATTTCATATAAAAAAACTAGCAGACATTTAAATTTCAAGCCAACCTACATCAGATAAACTTGTGCACATTTTTTAAGTGCACAATTTTGCTCTTCTAGCAGCAGACAATCTAAAAGCATTCACATAGGAACTACTGTATGAGAGCTATCTCCTGTTCTGAGATGTGCAGTATCATTTTCATTTCAGCACGAAGCCTGTTATTCCTCCCTTCTGCAGGCAGTGCTGCTGACAGGTCAGTGGAGGAGGGCTCCCCAAAAATGTATCAAAATGCTTCCCTGAAATAAAAGTATTACTCCATAGGAAACTTCCAGTACATTAAAAAAGTTCATGTTGAAGTTGTTTCTTTGTTTTGTTCAAAATCTAGTATTTCTACTGAGGAGTATCAGTTTTGTGGATAAGAATAAATGAATAAATGAACTATAGACATATGCCTCTCTAAAGAGAGATAGGTCTCTTCCCACAAACTGAAAAAGTAAACTAGCTAAACTTATCAGGTATAGTTATTGTTTTCTGGGAATCTTCATTTATGTGCTAGTTCTAAGAAAAATCAATAAAAAGTTGTACTGACTTAGTTTTCTTAAGGGAATATAATAGTACATATCCAGCAGTTATTATAATTGTGTATGAAACTTTTTAATACAGGCTGAAATTAAAACAAAGAAAATAAATATATGCGTTCTTAAAATATATGTCTCATTTTTTCATTCTGTTTTTTAACAGATCAATTTTAAACAAGGAAAAAAATAATTAATAATTAATCCTTCCATGTATGAAAAATTTATTATTATTAATATGTTATCATCAGACTTCCTTGCAATTATAACTGATGAGGTCACTTTTAATTTCAGTTAATCTGTTATCTTTGAATTCAGTTAAACAACACTTACAGTGTGAGAGATTTGCTCCAAAAGTAAGCAGTGCCTCCTATTTTGTTATGTTGGCTCACAATGTCAGAGGCAGATGATGGTGGTATGATAGTAGGGGCTGAACCTTCCTGCCAATATTCCATTACATTTTGTTGCCGTGTGACAGATAGCAGCAGAGTGACAACCTGACAGAATGGTGTCTGACATGGAAGTGTGCATGAAGTAAAGATGCGTCACTGAATTTCTCCATGTGAAAAAAATGGTATCCATTGGCATTTATTGATGCTTCCTAAATGTTTATGAAGAGCAAACAGTGGATGTGAGCACCGTGAGGCAGTGGATGGTGCATTTTGGCAGTAGTGCCAGTGAAAGAAAAGCCACATTCCAGATGGCTATGCAGGTTTTTATTAGCACAGCATGAAGGTTCTTGCTTATCACTGGTGAAAATGAAATGCATAGCTAATGGTGGTAACTATATGCAAAAACAATATTTTGTAGCTGAGACTTTGCTCTGCTGAATAGTGTTATTATGCTCTTTGTATGAATTGTAGTTTCCATGGAAATAAATATGAAGTATTACTTTCAGAGTGGCCTACATATGACAAAAATATAATGCATTTCATTTATATATTTATATGTTATTTATATATTTAGATATAAAATATATCTAAAAAATAGAATAGAATATAGAAGAATTAATGCTATTTTAACTAGAAAAACTGAGTTATAATGACTACTCTTGTTACAGGATCCCCCAAACCATCTTGAATGCTTTGGTGCAACACGCCAATCTTTTCAGAGAAAAGAAGGAGAAAAGAAGGCTGCGGAGTGACCTCATTGCAGCCTTTCAGTACCTAAAGGGAGCCTAGAAACAGGAGGGGAATCAACTCTTTGAAAGGGTAGATAACAGCATGACAAGGGGAAATGGTTTTAAGTTGAGGGAGGGAAGATTTAGGTTGGTTGTCAGGAGGAAATTCTTTACAGAGAGAATGGTGAGGTGCTGGAACAGGCTGCCCAAAGAGGTTGTGGATGCCCTGTCCCTGAAGGTGTTCAAGGTCAGATTGGCTTGTGCTCTGGGCAGCCTGGTGTAGTATTAAATGGGGAGGTTGGTGGCCCTGCATGTGGCAGGGGGTTTGGAGATTCATGATCCTCGAGGTCCCTTCCAACCCTGGCCATTCTGTGTTCTGTGATTCTGTGATTTTGCAAACTCCAGAGACAGATTACAAAGAGAATCCATATATGAAAATTAAAGTAAGATGTATGAACACAGTGTATAAGCTGCTAAAATAGAAGTGGCTAATTTTGCTTCAATATTGGAAACAGATTCTGTAGGAGACAGTGATGTCAGTGGAAACCCAAGCAGAATCTATTTTTAAAGGTGTTCTAAAATGCACTCTTACTACTCAGCTCTTCCCCTGATAAAAATTAATTAAGTGTAATAAGTTTTATTAATATGTTTTCTTTAAGAAGGCCAATTTGGAGATATTAACTTCGCAATTTAATATTTGTATCTGGAAGATTAAAATTATTATCTTTTGAAATCTATTTAAGCATCTTTCTAAAATTACTGTATTGATGAAAGAAGTGATAAATACACAGCTGCTTTGACACTATTCAGAAATAGTGGAGAATACACATTTTCATTCTGAGACAGCTGAATGACCTTAAACTTCTGCTATTGCAGACAACTGGAGATACTTTTATTTTCCAGAACAGTGCTCTTCAATACAAGATTGTTCCAGTCAAGTAAGGACGGGCACTGGATCACATCACCACTTAAATAATCCTTAAGAATACTTTCCACCTCCTTCAAATAACATAATCTCACACATTTCAGTTCTTTGTTAATGTTTGTCCTCCTGTATTTTGTTGCATATGACAAATCTTATTGGTATTTTAATATTAAATTAACACTAGATACTCTATTTCTGAAGATAGATTTCATAAATAATTATATGCCTTGTGTAGAGAGATTTGGCGGCAACAGAAGTAATTACCAAGAGCGAGGAAAGCATAGACTGACTGGTAAAACACATTCAAAACTGTCTGGATGCAGAACACACAGAAATCTATTTGGTCCTTGAGTTTGCAAATAGCACAGTATGAATAATAAAAATCAAGTGTGTCTAAGGCTGGGAGAGTGAGGAAAATAGAGAGTCCCTAGTTGTTTACTTGAAGAAATGCTACTCAGAGGTAAACATACTCTTGTCTCCAGGAAATGGAGTGCTCCTGAAAAATTATTTTTAAATTGAGAAAAACACACTTCAGTTTAGAGGGTTTTGCTGTCTGAATTCATAACCAGGAAATAGTTCTGAAAAGGTGCCCTTTTGCTGCATCCTGTTTTTGATTTGTGAATAACTGAGAATTAAAATGATCAGAAGCTACAGTTATTTCAAGATCTGCTGAAACTAAAGCAATTCTACACAGATATCTCCTAACTTTTTTTAGCGCTCTGGACTTGTAGAGAGAGAAAATAAATTATCCAAAACTGCTGTCACTGCTGTTCCCTGAAGAGAAACCCTAAAAGAAGTTCTATGCCAATGCCAATGTTTTATTATAGCAGTCTTTTCCCAGGAATTGACAAAAGGGCTTTGTCTGCCAACATGCACACAAATATATTGCATACATTTGCAAATAGCATATCCTCCATGTATCTTTTGCCCCCATTAAAAGGTGATTTTTTTTGTTGTGAAAAGATCAATTGTCTGACTCTTCTTAGCCATTCATTTTCCACAGAACTTGTTCAGAATATACAGAGTTGACCAAGGCCTTGTTTTGGGTCCACAGAAAGGTAGGTGCAAGAGTATGTTTAGTAGAGAAATAGGCTGGCACACACAGCGTGTGCTAAGGCTGTGTCTATAGTATCCACAGTGCCTTTGGAGAAGGATACTGAGGTTTACACTGTAGCAGAATGTTCACTAGTAGAAGGCGGATCTTATCACGGAAATCCAGTTAGGGAACAGAAACGTACAAAAGGAAATAAAAAATTTGCTATTTCTGTGTTAAGGCACACCAAACACAGCACATGAAGACAACATAAAGCAAAAAGAAAACAAACAAACAAAAAGTTCCCCTGAAGCAGATGAAGATACATTGATTTAAAAAAGCCTGGTTTGTTATGACTGTGACTAGTATTTATTAATTACTTTTTGCCTCTTTCTCAATAAACCATACCAGTGTTTGAAATACCTTTTCTTTTCAAGTGTTTTCTTCTTTTCATAGTCTCAAGTAATTTCAGCCTATCTTTCCTCTATTCTTGACTTTTTTCTTGGTAACTTGTTTTACTATTATCATTGAAACGTATTCTACATTTCAGTGGTGCTTAAACTCTCTTTTTGTGATTTTCATATTACTATTGGTAGTTGAATTTATTCTGCTGTAGGGGAGCTGTTAGGTCATAGCTTGTTATGTACATATGTGACTTCACATCTTTTGTGTTTTTCTATTTAACTTATCAGTATACAGGCAAAAAGAAAAAAGAAAAAGCTTTGATTGATATATATAGTAGGCTTATTTTACTGTAATGATTTCTTCTACGAACATTAGGATTTGGATATTCCGGAGTATGAGATTTTTGTGTTCTATGTTTTTAGTAGGCAAGAATTTCCTGTGAGTGCTACATATTGGAAAACTGTTTTGTTTAATAGCAATGTTTATATTTTTATGTACACTTTAAGGAACTTGAGTGCACTGAGAGTTTGATACCAGGTTAAAGTACACAATCTGAACTTCTAAATTTAACATAATTTCTAGTCCTGTTTAACATGTGAATTGATGATCTGGACAAGGGTTTTGTGTGCACCCTCAGTAAGTTTGTAGATGACACCAAGCTGGGAGGAAGTGTCAACTTGCCTGAGGGTAGGAAGGCCCTGAAGAGGGGTCTGGATAGGCTGGATCACTGGGTTGAGGCCAATGGAATGAAGTTCAACAAGGCCAACTATCATATTCTTCACTTTAGCCATAACACCAGGCAATGCTACAGGCTGGGAGCAGGGTGGCTGGAAAAGGATCTGGGGTGTTGGTTGATGCTCAGCTGAACATGAGCAATCAGTGTGCCCTGTTGACCAAGAAGGAAATGAAATCCTGTCTTGTATTAGACTTAGTGTTGCCAGCAAGAACAGGGGAGTTCTCATCCCCCTGTATTCAGCTCTGTTGAGTCTGGCAAAGAGCAGGACCAGGACACTGAACTTCAGAAGAGCAGACTTCAAGCTACTCAATGGATTGCTGGCCAAGATCCCCTGGCGCGCTGCCCTCAAAGACAAGGATGTTGAGGAGAGCTGGCGGCTCTTCAAAGATGCCCTCCTGGAAGCACAAGAGGTCTCCATTCCTCTGAATAAGAAAGTGGGCAGGCGAGGTAGGAAACCGGCTTGGCTCAGCAAGGACCTGCTGAGAGAACTGAGGGCGAAGAAAGGGGTGTACAAGCTCTGGAAACAAGGCTGTGTCACCTGGGAAGAGTACAGGAACGCCGTCCGGACTTGCAGACGTGGGATCAGGGAAGCCAAGGCGCAGGCAGAACTGAACTTGGCAAGGGACGTGAAAAACAATAAGAAAACCTTCTACAGGTACATTGCCCAGAAGAGACAGGCCAAAACGGGCGTACCTACTTTGGTAAATTTAAAAGGAGAACTGGCTTCAACAGATGAAGAGAAAGCTGAGGTGCTGAATGAGTTCTTCACCTCGGTCTTCACTGGTGGCCAGGATTCTAGTCTTTTTCACGTCCCTGAACCCTGCATCCCCAAACCTCTATGTGGGGACCAAGGAGGTAAATCCCTCCCCACTGTAAGGGCAGAGCAAGTCCGAGAGTGCCTCCTTAGACTGAATGAATACAAGTCTATGGGGCCGGATGGCGTGCATCCCAGGGTCCTGAAGGAGCTGGCTGAGGTGGTTGCCGAGCCGCTCTCCATCATATTTGAGAAGTCGTGGCTGTCAGGTGAGGTCCCGAACGACTGGAGGAAGGGTCATGTCACTCCCATATACAAGAAGGGGAGCAGGGAGGACCCGGGGAACTACAGGCCGGTGAGTCTCACCTCCGTGCCTGGGAAGATCATGGAACAGATCCTCCTGGACAACATGCTCGGTCACATAAAGAATGAGCATGTGATCCGAGACAGCCAGCACGGCTTCACCAAAGGAAGGTCATGCCTAACTAATCTTGTGGCCTTCTATGATGGAGTGACGGCATTGGTGGACGAAGGGAAGGCGACCGATGTCATTTACCTGGACCTGAGCAAGGCCTTTGACATGGTCCCCCACCACATCCTCATCTCCAAATTGGAGGGAAGTGGATTTGATGGGTGGACGACCCAATGGATAAGCAATTGGTTGAAAGGCCGCAGACAGAGGGTGGTGGTCAATGGCTCTATGTCCAGGTGGAGGCCGGTAACAAGTGGTGTCCCCCAAGGGTCTGTCTTGGGACCGGTGCTCTTTAACATCTTTATTAATGACATCGATGAGGGAATTGAGTGCACCCTCAGCAAGTTTGCTGACGACACCAAGCTGAGTGGTGCGGTTGATACGGTGGAAGGAAGGGATGCCATTCAGAGGGACCTCGACAGGCTGGAGGGCTGGGCTCGGGTGAACCTGATGAGGTTCAACACGGTAAAGTGCAAGGTTTTGCATTTGGGCCGGAAGAACCCCAGGCACCTGTACTGGCTGGGAGGAGTGGTCCTTGAGAGCAGCTCGGCAGAGAAGGACCTGGGGGTCCTGATGGACGAGAGACTGAATATGAGCCAGCAGTGCGCTCTGGCAGCTCGAAAGGCAAATAGGATCCTGGGCTCCATCAGGAGAGGGGTGGCCAGCAGGGACAGGGAGGTGATTGTCCCTCTCTACTCGGCTCTTGTGAGGCCCCATCTGGAGTACTGTGTCCAGGTGTGGAGCCCTCAGTACAAGAAAGACATAGAGATTTTGGAAAGGGTCCAGAGGAGGGCAACTAAGATGATCAGGGGGCTGGAGCACCTCCCCTATGAGGACAGGCTGAGGGAGTTGGGCTTGTTCAGCCTGGAGAAGAGAAGGCTGCGGGGTGACCTCATTGCAGCCTATCAATACCTGAAGGGAACCTACACCCAGGAGGGGAGTAAACTGTTCAGAAGGGCTGATAACAGCAGGACTAGGGGAAATGGTTTTAAGTTGAAGGAGGGAAGATTTAGGTTGGATGTTAGGGGGAAGTTCTTTACTAGGAGAGTGGTTAGGCCCTGGAACGGGCTGCCCAGGGAGGTTGTGGATGCCCCGTCCTTGGACGTGTTTAAGACCAGGTTGGACGGGGTCCTGGGCAACCTGATCTGAATGTGTATGTTTGGTGGCCCTGCTAGGCAGGGGGGTTGGAACTACATGATCCTTGGTGTCCCTTCCAACCCGGGTGATTCTGTGATTCTGTGATTCTGTGAGTCTACATCTTGAGTACCATGTTCAGTTCTGGGTCCCTCACTGTAAGGAAGACATTAAGGCCCTGGAACTTGTTCAAAGAAGTGTAATGAAGCTGGTGAGGGATCTGAAGCACAAGTCTTATGAAGAGTGACTGATAGAACTAGGGTTGTTTCCTCTCTGGAGAGGAGACACCTCAAGGGAGCCCTTATCATTTGGGATGACTGAATTTCATCATTTAACAGATCAGTAGCATTTTCAGTGTGCAGAAATCTAGCAAATAATGTTTTTGTTAATCCAAATTTTTTGGAAAGTAGCTTGTCTGCCTTTTGAAGCTTGCTTCTCCCTAGGGGGGTTTTAAAGAGATTCATTTTTAAGCAAGTCAACCCACACACACACAAAAAAAGAATTGGAACTCTATTTCTTCATTTTTGGAATCAGTAAGGGCTGAACTGTACTGGTTGGTACTGTATGGTACTGGTCTGTCATGAGGGTTTATAGCAGTCCAGCAAGTGTTCTGAGAGGCACTGTACCTCAGGTAAGCACAAATACTAATGCATGGTGGGAGCACTGCCTTCTGTAATTGCTAATGATGTGTTCCCTTTAACAGATAACTGCATCTTATTATTGAGAGAAGACCACAGTCACATCTAACTGTACCTCTTCTAGGGTTGCTACCTTCAGTAACACTGCAGAAGCTTTTTACGGTTTATTTTTACTGTCTATATGGTACATGTCAGAGACTTACAGCATTCTGCTTTCCTGAAGCCAATTCTGAAGAGCTTAGCTGATTCATTAGTGCATATATGTATTTTAGCTCTGGTAGTAGAATAATTAGAAGTGTAGAAACAGACATGCAGAAGAGCCAAAATACTTATTTTCCATTTCTGCTCAATGTCATGTAAAATGTTAACACCTGGGGAAAAAGAGTGAATTGAAAGCTTTTACATTTCTTCTAGCTGAGAAGGTATCAATGTAAGTAAGTTCTGGTCCCATCTACTAGATGAAATGTTTTATTTGATGCTGTGAAAACACATATTGATTTATTTGATGTTCAGTGATAATAAAGAAATGCTTGTCTGAATGTTTTAGGCACCTATACCACCAGCTGTTAAAGAGGAAAAGAAATGATTGTATTTCTCTTGAAAGCAATCAGAACTAAATCATCTTACAACTCAGACACTCTAATTTCTTTTCTGCCATGGGGAAAAATAATCTTTGTGAAAATCTGCTGTGGGACAGCTGAAAATGAATGAAATCTTTCCTTTTTACTTATTTTGAAGAGATTTGGGAATGGTCATTAAATTTCCCAATTTGTTCATGTTCTATCTCTTCACACACAGGTCTATGTTATGGTGCACTTATAAACTAGAAAGAAAGGACTGAGGTACAAGAGAACTTGCCTGAAATAAGATGGGCTTTAAGGACTTTGATACAGAGGGAGGGGGAGAAGGGGCTAAGTATATGATAGTACTGTGAAATACTTTGGATGATGTAAGATTTTATTTATCTACTTTGACAGAAATATTTTCCTTGTCAATAATTAAACACATGAGTTTTAACATAGGAAACATAGAATTTGTTTTGGTATGCTTTTATTAGTTTATGACGTTCCTACCAGACAGCTGAAAAATGAAGTCATGCTCTCTGCAGATAGCAACTTTGACAAAGGTACTCTTTTTCCCTTCTCCCCTCCCTTCCCCCCCCCCCGCACCTCCCCTCTGTGTGTGGAGGTGTTGAAGTTCAGGCTTCATGAGTTCTGGGCAGTCCGATGCAGTGGATGGCAGCCCTGCCAATGGCAGGGGGTTGTAACTAGATGACCTTTTGACGTCCCTTGGAACTCAAGTCATTCTATGATTTTTAAGTAATTTAAAAATGTATTCTGGTGCAGTGCAGAAAATTGGTTGTGGAATATCCTGCCCTGTCTCCAGTACTGTGGAATAACTCACTGCATGAAGTATTCAGTGCTCTTGGAAGAGAAGCTGGAGTTGGTGCTTTGCCCTTCCACATGTTTCTTTTCAAATACTGGCAGTTGCTTCAAGCCCATAGCCTGCATTATGTGGAGTTTTTCCTGTTTGTGAATTACAATGATCCAGGTTGAAACAGAGCCTCGCACTGGTTTGTGATAGAAGTTATTTTCTCTCTTAGCTATTAAATGTCTAAAACCTGACTTTGGATGATGAAGGGATGTTTGATTACGTGAGAAATGATATCCTCAAAGGAACTGTTCTCTTTGAGTGTAAAATATTGTTCTAATAACAGATACAAGCTCTGCTCAGAAAATATATTTTAGAACATGTTAAGTAGCCTTTGATGCCATAAACAGATAGCTTTCTTTTGGATCCAGGTATTTAATACAATATAAAGTGTGATTAAATGTACAGATAATTTTAAAAATTATATCAGATTTGTAAGCAAAGCTGGTCAAAGATTTTCAGTAAAATGTATTTTTATCTTATAATTTCATGGAATGTGTGATAGACTTTCATAAGACAAATATGAACTTATTAAATAGATATAAATAATGTGATTTGAGTCTCAAGAACAGGATGCATGTTCTGTGGTCTGTCTGGTTCAAGTTGATATATATCATATCTAGGCTAAGTTGAACTAAGTGCATATGTAATTTAGCATCTTGCAGCTCTATATTCTGTGTAGAAAATAGCTAATAAAATAATTTCTTTGAATTTTGTTGCTTTCTGGAGCTTTCTATTGCTGGAAGCAAAAGATAGTGTTTATATTGCAGTATATCTTATTTAGAAATAAATTCCAGAGCTGAGGCCTGTCCACTTAACTCATCTGGAATAATATGGTAGCCTTCTTCACAGTTTGAATTAATGTGTCGTTGCTGCAGAACCTCCAATAAATCAACTGAGAAATAGTACTGTGGACTGAGGTGAGCTGAATTACCTCAAGCAAGGATCTTTTACAGAGTGGGTGAAGTTATGTTTTAAAGGCAATATGCTGAGCTATCATGACAGAAGTTATGGTAGTAACAGCAGATATTTAGAAATATAATGGAGACAGGTTACTCCAGTTGTAATTGTTGCAAATTGACAGTCTTCTTACATGTTTTTGTGAAACTTTCTCCAGAGGAACAATGTTTAGTTGCAGTGAGCTCAAATTCGACTAAGATCATGGAAAGCGGCACAACTTCCTAGCAAGGCTAGAGTACATTATGGGGGGACCTGAATAGACACTGGCAGTCATAATTGTAGATCACATTTGAAAGTCAAGGAAGTATGCTTCCTGTAAAGTAGATTAGGTTAAACTTTCTGAGGAGTAAGGTGAGAGGTTACTGAAGAAAACAAGTAGAACAAGCAAACAAACCTGTCAACATCTGTTTAACAACATAAAAGGTACTGTTTGCATAGCTGCCTGCTTTCTGAAGAAATTCACACTGTCCTCAAGTAAACAGTGCGGTCAGAAGATCAAAGAGTTCATAGATGTAACCTTAGCACACAAAGTGCTGGATTGCAATTAACAAGGTATTCTTTCTCTGCATTTACATGTGGAGATTAAACTGAGGTGTCGTCACCATCTGTCACTGCCATACCGTGATTGCATGGCACCAGTGCAGATATGTCAGAGGGGAAAATAGGGGCAGGAAAAGGACAGATGCAGAGTCAATATAGGTGAAGTGCAAGTTCAGTAAATCCAAAGCATGACTATACTTTCAAGATGGGCTTTAACTGACCTTAGGGGCTATGCTTACTGTACACTTACCACTTTATTTCTAACTTCATAATAGCTGCTTGACTATTTTAACATAAGAGTGACTGTGAGACATTCATTGTTAGCAATCACAGATTTCCATATATGGGGAAATTCAAAACACCGTAAGACTTCTCACAGGTATGGTTTTGTTATAATCTGTTTATTTTGATAAATTGCTAAAGCTGCAACAAATGTTAATTTAGCATGATACTGAATTATGTCGAATACTCTATGGTGTTATTCTAAGATTTTTGCATTATATTATATGCATAGGAAATATGCAATATACTCAAATCTGTACTAAATATATGGCTTGGAATAAAAGGTTTAATGCCATTATGTTTTTTGGGGAGCATAAGGAATGAGTAACAATGCCATTTTTCTTTCACTCTAGAATAAGTTTTACTTCTGTTGAAAGGGTTTTATGTACATGCGTTACATTACTCTCCATTTTCACAGATGGAGGTATAAATTTTCCAGCAGCCCTTAGGATGGTACTTAAAGCCCTGTAGTTGAATGCTACCTGATTTCGGATAGTATTTTCTGGGTAGAGTTTCCACCTGGTTTGTAGATGGCAGGAGGCTTGTTCAGTGCTAAAAATGGTTACAATTATTCCCAGTTTACAGTATTCCCTGCACCAGCTTTTTGTGCAATTTATCCAGGCTCAATATAACATGAGTAAGTGAAAACATGAGTAAGTGTATGAAAAAGGGGTGGTTGGGTAAGAACAGACAGTCTGAGTTCGGGAAAAAAAAAGAAAAAGAAAAAGAAAAACCTCTTAAATTAGTGCTTAACATAGTATTGATATGTTTTGATATTTTTTCATCTCTATGCTTTAATCAGTAAGTGAACTTAAAAAAAAAAAGATCCCATGGTTAATAAAGAAAACATTGGTGAAAGTTATAGAAACACATGAAAGCTATCAGGAAAAAAACATGCAGGAATGATTACAGGGAATGTTTGTTAATAGCTTTGATGTTAGAATATTTGAAAAGAAGAAAGCTATCAGTGTTCAAATTCTCATGTTTCCCCTGATTATGCTTTTTTTAGAGGCCAAAAGCAGCTATAAAACAAGCTTTAATCTGCTCTGTGAAGTTTAATTTGAAGTAGCATACATCTAAATTGCTGTAGTCCTATAAATTTGGAGCAGGATCTTCATCTTCTGCAGTGATGTGGAGAATAAACCCAGAACTATCTTCAAGGAATCCCTGTAGCTTTTAGGAGTTTCCTATGTATACCTGGGTGAGGCAGACGTGACAGAATAAGCAAACAGATCAAATAAAACTTATCTGTCAAGCGAGACCCTTTTGGCACAGATCACTTCACTTGCAGGAAAAAAAAAAAAAAAAGAAAAATGTAGAAAAAATATGATTTTAAGGTGATGGCAGCATACTTTAAAGTGCTTGAGTTTAGTAAATATAAGCAGATTTCACATCTGAACCATCTGGTTTTTCCATCAAGAGGAGTGGAGTTGCACTGGAAAACAGTGTTTAGATGCAGTACTAAAGGATGTGGTTTAGCAGGGAAATATTGTGCTAAGTAGATGTTTGGAATACATGATCTTGGAGGTCTTTTCCAACCATGATTTTCATTTGGGTCGTCATTTTGGTCGTTTCAGCTGATGCTTAAGACTGCAGAACTTGGTGCCCTGAGTCAAGGAATAGTCAGAGATATTCATTTCTACTCTGACCAGGTATTTAATGGTTTGGATATCTGCATGTGCTTTTGGACTCTCCATCAAACAAAAGTTGGCAATTGGATTAAAAAATAGGATTTTTTTTTTTAATATGTTAAGAGAAATAGATTCAACAATGAATCTTTGCTGCTTAAAAATTGTTTTGAAAATCTATGCAATGGTTGCTAAGTGTGGTTGCTCTTTTATCTTAGTTAAAATAGATACCTGGAAACATTTACATTTTTAAATAAATTTATCCTTTTTTAGAATGATCACATAGTTTACACTGAAATGTTTTGTAGGGAATAAATATTTCTCTAGCTTCTTCAGACTTCTAGATAATCCAGTAACCTGCTCTTTAAATTCCTCTGAAGTATCCCTGCACTAAAATTGTTTGTTTATTTTTTACTAACCAAATGCATGCTAAATCACCATTAAAGAATTAAGAGATTTTTTTAATGTTGTGCTCCAGGTACAGGAGTTTTGCATTCTGATTCTGACCAGAAAAACTTTCCAAAAATGGGAATCACCGTGAATTCCAAATTCAGCCAACTCATTCAGTGAATGCATAAAATAGCTATCAGTAAATATGTCCTTTCTTGGCCAGAGAGATATAGCAAATAAAAATCTCAATTTTGCCAATGGATCGCTTATTTTCTGTTTTTCTTTGACATTAGTGATTTAAAAAAAAAAAGAAGGCATAGTTTGACTTTCTCCTACTGAACCTAAGACAACTGTCTGAATTTTATTCTCAAATTTAAATGGACAGGTAGTGAACCAGCAAGGTAAGTGATGTCCTTACCCTCCTGCCTGCAATCAAAAGACAAAGCAGATATCTCTTGGCAATCTAAAATCATGCTGGTTCTATGCCTGTATTAGTTCATCCTTCTTCAGGTATATATATGTGTCTCTATTAAAAAATAAAATAAAATTTAGAAATACTATAATGGACTAGTCCAAAGAAAAAGGGTAAAATTATCAAGTACATCTTTAGAAAACATTAAAATAGATGTTTATATTAATCAGTTGTACAACATTGAAGGAAATTAATTAGTTCTGGCCCGTCAGGTATTGACTGAGGAGCTGTAAAGCTTGTTTTGTGATAAGTTGGCAAAAACTAAAAAAAAAAAAAAAAAAAAAAAAAAAGGCAGAAATCCTTTGATAGATGTTCAAGTGCAGCAGATTATTCTGTACAGTGTGGAGGATTAAAGAGCTGCAGTGAGCCTTTAAACCCTCAATAAATGTTGAAAGAATAAATTGAACTCTTTAATTTTATTGCATTTGAGATTTTAAATTATTTTCCACGATGTTAATCTCTTGTACAGTAAATAAAATAAAATACTTTTATTCCCCTTTATTTTTCTTTGTTTTTATTTCTTTTCTGTTTCTAAAATCACATTCCCAAGCTAAGGTTTGTAAGCTGCACTGAAGAATTTCTTGTGTTCTTTATCAAGATGGTCTAATAAGAAGAGCAGCTGTTAGTGATACCTGCCTTTGACAGTAGTGACAAACTGAAAAACCTTATAACTAGATTTCTAATAAGTACAGGTTTTCTCATGCCAATCTATCAGGGAAAGGTTTGTGCTTACCCTGAAGGTTCTCCACATTTCCATATCTCAGGTTCTGAGGGAGCAGTGTGGGTAAGCATTTCCAGGACTGAGCTCTCATTCTACATGGCGGTTCTTTGCGTGTGCATATTGACAAGTGTCCTCAATGGTGTCATCTCTTTAGTGAAAAGATGACTGTAGCAGCACTCCCTGAGCACACAGCACAAAGCTGAAACTCTGTAGACTTTGAGTTCCTTGTTCCCTAGGGTGCAGAAAGGGCTGTAAAGTCACAGCTGGAATAGATTTTTATTTTTTAAGAACAGGAAGGAAGTTTTGGTGCTGCACTTTGAAATAAAAGTTGACTCAGTTATCAGACATTCTCTGTATGCAACTGTATATAAATGATTATTTTCTTTCCATGACATTGATACAAAAGGTTTCAGGTATTTTTTAAGATTTCAAATTCAAATTTGGAAAGTGTTTTGTTGAGTCATAAAGCCCAGATGTCTCCACTAGCTTAATGTTTGGAGTAGTCTATGAAAGCAGCTCTTCAGTTTACAAAATGCCATATAATAGTAAAAATAAGAGCATACTTTGTACAACTGATGGATATCTGAAGCATATCTCTAAGGAGCTTGAGTCTTTCTTATCCAGTTATTTTAGAAACATACTGAGGAGGCCACTGATGTGATGTTGAATTAATGATAAAAAGAAAATTGTCTGATATAATCCAGTAGAAAAAAAGAAGAAAAATCAGTGGCTTTTGAAAAAGAAAAGGAATGTCGTCTTCTTTTTTTTTCCCTTATCAGTCAATGTTATTTTTCTTATGGCTATAACTTGGCTGTTTTATTTTGTTCTTTATTTTTTTGTCACCTTCATATAGAGTCCAAGCTGCTAGCAGTTCCATCCATTGAGCACTAGAAAATTTCTTCAAAAAATACACTCATTATATCATTCATGATCACAAAGGTAGTAGCTGCCAAAAGAGACCTCTTTTTAACTGACGTGGTCTAGTTGGAGAAACGCTACTGCTTACTTCCTCCTACTATTTGTGGTTTAGATGTAAATATGCTCCAAAGGCTGTCATTTAATTGAGCAGTTTTGTCTACTTGTCTGCTTCTCCAGTCTCTGAACCTCTCTCCGCAGGAAAGCTAGATACAGGGAGCACAAACTACCTGACAAAAAGCTTTGTCTTCAAGTTCCAATGATAGAACCAGCTACTTTCCTATGCTGTCTCTTGAAGTTCTTTTTTTCTTTGCTATGTGTGCAATGATAAATACATATTTTGTGTACTGTGATAACTGTTCTTTTCCCAAACAGAGAATTGGATTTCACATCTAGGCATCCTTGCTTCCCCTTGAATTAGTCAGCATCATTCCAAAGTACAAGGTAGACTTGGTGAAACATGTGATGCTATAAGTTTTCTCTTTTTATTTTCTAATTGGTGTTTTTTTTTTTGTTTGTTTGTTTGTTTGTTTTTGCTGAGCTTTATAGGTATAATCCTCTTTACTGCTTCATCAGTTCTGTGTTGATAAAGCTTATTGCTTTGATCATGAAAATCAGGGGTAGTTCCAGTGGGAAACTATTTTTTTTTAATTTACTTTTTTTCATCAGATCATTTGGTCTCTTCTTCCATGAAAAGCTGTTACTTCAGTACTGTACATTTGACAATCTGTTTAATTGTTTGATTGAACTTGCTGAAGCAAAAAAAATGGGTACAGCAGGAGCTGACAGACTTCCATTTGTGCCCAGAAAAACATATGAATTTACAGAGAGTTCAGAAGCTTTCAATATTACTTGTTGCCAGTTTTCATATTAGAGGAAAACTATGTGTAAGGCTTGCTTTGGGGGCCTTTGTTTGTTTGTTTGTTTGTTTTTCACTTACGGGTTTAAACATAGGCTGTATCTCCCATTTTGTAACCATTCTGCAGCAGTGTTCGTGTGTAGAGCCCTTTGTGGGTTTGTCCTGGTTTGACTAGATTGCTCCTGGAAGCTATCAAAGAGCTGTAAAATCCCCAGCACCAGCTTTACCTTTCTTATGAGCACTGGCCAACATAACAGTTGCTTCACTTCACAGCAGCTGCAACTTTCCCTTTTCAGCTTCCCAAACCCCTCAGCTGTAGGAATGGCAAATCATGACTGCTTTGACCTGTAAATCCTTTCTAATTTCTTGCTGTCCTTGTGCCCAGGTGAGGATGCAATACTGGTACAGCCTCTGATTATACACAGAGCCCCAGAGATTGGCTGACTCCAGAGCACAAAGGCTGAAGCCAAAAAAACATTGATTTTTAGCACAAGGATCTGAAATCTAATCAAATTTCAGTAATATCAGACTGTGACCTTTTCTCTTATTAGTGAATTTATGCACAGCTTAGTCTCTGATTCCCATATCGCTTTGTATGTGCTGGTGCTGCCTTCAGCATAATTATTGGAAGACTTTGAGTGTTAATTGAGCATGATTGAATTTTGATATGAATTGTGTGTGCAGTATGTGAGAAGAAAAACGTGCTTGTATTTTTCCCAAGGTAGGGAGGAGCTAGGTAAGCAAACTTCCTGATGGGACAAGAATCCTAGTTTTTCATGATCCAGCTTTTTAATGTTGTTCAATGAACAGGAGCCTGATGACATAATGCTATGTGATACAGTACATGTTTCACTTAAAATCTGTAAAATGCAACACCGTAAGCCTCCTTGCAGTATTGGAGTGGAAGCTCAGACAATGCTATTGTTGGTAAACCCTCATTTTTCAAGTGTTTAACTAAGCTGTAAAAAAAACTGGGGAAAAAAACTTGACCAGCATTGTCAAGAATAGACTTTAACAATTACTTGTTAAAAATTTGCTACAAATATTTATCAAAGAACTTTCAAAGTCCTTTCATTTCTTTCAGAAATCATAAGAAAGGCATAGCCTGTAATATTGTGGTGAATATTTTGATGCAAAGTCTACACTATAATTTCAAAGCTGATGTTTATTTACTAATTCTTTGAATTACTTTCATAATGAGTGGTGAAGATTTTTTTAGTTTCATCGTTAAGTGTCTACTTTGTGTTAGTGTTCTATTTTTATATTAAAGCATACAGTGGAAACATTTTTATATTATATTAAATAATATTATTTTTATATTAAAGCATACAGAAGCATTAAAAAAATTAGATTTTTTGAAGTCTTAAAAGCTTACACAATTCACTAGCCTTTTAATTTAGCAGTTTATTTACTTTGACTTAAAGTCAAACCTTCCTAAGCACATACCAACAGGTTAAAATTAAAACAGCACATTACTATTTCAGTAAAGAGGTCATTATAAATATATGCAGGGATATGCACTGTACCAGAAGACACACAGGTCACATCATTGCTTTTGGGAGAGCTTGAAGACACCTGAAGAACTGTGGGGCATATAGAGCTTGTACATTACGTGCTTAGATGTTTTCCATGCTTCTCCCCTCTGCATACAAACCTCAATGTCTGCAGAATGCATATGCAAATAAAAATGAGATGAAGATTTCAGTACTTCAGACTGTACAATTTATCTATTTATTTATTTATGGCAGTTTCTTGGTGATGCCCTTGCTGAGAACACATAGAGAGAGAAATTGCATCCAAAACACTTCATTTTTCAAAAGCATTTCAGTTACTCTGAAATACTTTGATGTCATAATTTCTGTGACAAGCTGTGCTGTGCTTTCCCAGCAGAAGGAGCAGAAGGTCTAGAGGAACAAGGCTGTATTTTCTTTTGATTACTCCAAGTGCTATATTGAAGTAACTTTATGGTAAAGTACACATTGAAATGCTATCATTTGAGCTCAGCTTTTTTTGGAAAATTCACAAATCCCCTCATTGTCATCTTTGTGTATAGAAGTTTACCATTAAATAAATTAAAAGCTCTTTTTAAAATATAATTTTGAGTTGCATTTAGTGTATTCCTTGAAGAATTAGGCAAGAGAAGTAGATTAATGTTTTTTTTATGTATGTTATCTCTCTAAAGGACACACTCTCTCTTTACTTGTAGCAAAATCATTATTCTTAGCTTTATTTTCTAACAGCTGTTAGATTTTCTATGTCTGGAGATAGTTAAAGGTCAAGATGATGATTGGGCTGGGTGACAGATGATTTGCCTATTTAGCGTGTTAGGCCATCTCCAGTTAGCACAGATTATATATTGCTTTTGATGCTGTACTATGAATCACAGAGCTACCAGTATGTAAGAGATGTGTGAATTGTCTGGAGAAGTTGGGGTGTTTTCTGTCTCTAGTGTGGAGATCAAGCCTTCTGATGGCAATCTTCCTCTCAGGTCAATTCTTTCATGTCTAGGATCCTTAAATCACGAAGATCACAAGATATTATATCTTATTGCCTGTTCTCATTTTCTCCTTTCATGAATGTTTTTCACAAAGGATAAATATCCTTAAGACATATTATATCCTCTCTTTGCCTACCATTTAGCCTTTTGATTTAAGACATAGATTTTATTCTCACACCCTATTTTTCCAGTTCTGCCTGCTTAAGTCATGAAATTATGTTGTTTTCTTTCATAGAATACACACTTCATTTCTCTGGCATGAGAAGTTGCCAACATTAAACATTCACTTATTTTTTTTCAAAGTAACTTTTGGATGTTTTGATGCCATGCCATCCAGCTCTACAGCTGGTTAATTTTTTCTCATTAAATTTCTCAAGAAACCTTTCTGTTTGCTCTGTGATGTTTGGGAAACCAAGCATTTCTCTTTTCTCTGTCTCAAGACCACGAGTTTTATCAATCTTGGCACAAATTCATATTAGATTTTGTCTGAAATTATTCAGCACATCTAATATTTTATTCTGTTTTCTTTTCCTCCTTTATTTTTTGCTTTAATCTCTCTAGAGTTTTCAGCATTTTCAGAATAACACAAGCAGATCGATTCCCACAGTCTGTGTTTGTTTAGCAGGCTGCATCACAAAAGAAATTTCTAGAAATTAATCCTGTCCAGGAAGAGCTTCATTTAATGGATAAGTTCTTTGCAGAGTTTGCTGAGATATCTTCTGAATTTTCAAAGAATATTTGGAGCTCAGCATCTGAAAAATATGTAGTTATAAATTTAAAGGAACAGATAATTCCATTTGTATATTCCAACAACTTCCTAGCATATCTGATGACAGTATGGTGGATGTACAACTGTTCTGAGTTTGTGCTGATTTTTTTATGAAGAAGACATTTGGGTGAAAGTTCAGTAGCTTAGAAGACAGGAGTGAAGATGGTATTGGTGAGATCCTTTTAATAAAACTAATCTGATTCTTTTTCTCAGCATTCTGACACACAGAAAATACATATTGCTCTGAAAGTAATGCCTCCTATTTATTTCTGTGGCTACTAGAATGGATACAAAGAGCACAGTAACCCTCTTCGATAGAGCAAATTGTTAGCTACAAAACGCTACTTTTCAAAATAGTCACAGCCATTAGCTATGCATTTTTGTCAGCAATAAGCAAGAGCTTGCATGCCATACTCTTCATGATCTGCACCAGCAGAGGTGGCCTGCTGTCTCCACTGTTGAGACGTACCACCCACCACTTAGCCTGGTCTTCATAAATGCTTTGTTTCTAGAAATGAAGGACATCTGGAACCTAAAAAGTAGAGATCCCACTTTGAATAGCAGGTAAACTGTACTCTGCCAGGGGTAATAGTGGGTGTCTGTCTCACTCCAATTTATAGGAAGGAGAGGAGGTTCTTTTAATATCTATATACCTGGCGTGAGATTAAGAAACAACGGTTCAAATGTTGCTCTGACCAGTTTATTATGGATCTTAACCAGGGAAATGGGGAAGGGGAGGATGGACACTATTATGAATTAGGGTAATGGAGAAGGGAAGGAGGGCGATAGAAAAGATAGAAAAGAAGAAGCAAGGAGTCTTTATAGGAAGCAAGAGGAGACAGTCACCACCATGGATCCAGCGAGGTTCATAGTTCAGTCTTTGATCTTCAGTAGTGGTGGGTCATCGGGCATTGTTCTGTTGATGACGACGAGGAGAATGACAACGATGATGGCGATGATGGCCCGGTTTCAGTGGTTACAAAGTGGTTGAGTCAGCTGTCTTTGAAGTGACAGCTCAAATCCAAAGTGGTTGAGTCAGTTCTCCTTGGAGTGGCAGCTTCTGGCTCTGGGATCTCAGCAGGAACCTCCTTTGTTCTTATCTTCCTGGCCTTGCCAGCAGATAAGAGGGAGCAGGGAGGCACCAACTTGTATCTTGCCTTCACAGGATACAATAGCATCATCCCCCAGCCTCCCATACCGAGCTGGAGCTGTTTAGTCACAGGCCAGATCTTCCGCCAGTGAACACTCCTGAGCACTCTCTTCCACTCTTCTACAGGGCAGGCAGCTCTGGAGGAAGGGGCTTTCAAATGTTCCCAAAGCGAAATCGATTGTCACATGGTTAGCACCCATCACTTGCCTCCTTGACAAATCACTCAGAGTCTTATCACAAGCAATACCTCAGGAAGCAAGCTTTGAGCCAAAAAACAAAGAAGGATTCTCACAGTGTCCTAACAGGGTCTGAGCATCAATTAAATACTAATTCAACACCCATATTTTTTGTAAATGAATTTCTGAACATATATAGAACCTGGTTTATGTAGCATGAAACTTTTGCCTGGAAACCAGAGCCTCAAATTAATACAATAAATGCATAATACTAGAATTTAGTACGTAGAGCAATCCTAGGAATAGGCGGGTACTTCAGAGAAATTGTATGAACATTTATTTATAATTTGTATCTTTTAGTCCCCTAAAATGCAAGTTCTTCTCTTCCTCTTAAAGATTAAATTTTAGAAGACAAATTTTTGAGATAGAAGGTCATAAATAGAAACAGTTTGACACTTTGCTCTCTGATTATTTAAAATTAAATAAATACCTGTTATGTTTTAATGTCTTAAACGTTTTAAAGGGTGATATCTGTACAAATGTGAGCTTTTCCAGCTTCATATATAACTCAGGCGTATGCCTCAACAGCAAAGAAAGTTAACAACTTTACTTACACAGGAGTTTATTTTTCAGATGATCGTATTGTATGAAATCTGGGCAAAGGGCAATGTAAATTTATTGGAAATTATCCAAAATATACTGTCTCATTCTACTAGCTTTGCATCTGAATCCAAATTAAAATCTAATTTAAAAGCAGGCTAAATTAAAAACGCTTACTTGGTTCTTTCATGTTGCAGTGCTATTCCAATTCTATTAGGCAACTAATTTCTACCTGTCAGGTACAGAATGAAAGTGGTCCCTCTCTGGAGGAATCTTCCTTGTAGTAATTCCTCTTGTAGTAATTAGGAATTATGAACTTGGGAAGATGCTTATGCTTTGAGAGTTGCCTGTGCTTAACTCTCAGAGCTCATCAACCCATAGGTAAATGCAACTGCATTGTTAGCTTCAATGGTTTCATGCTACAGAAGGCAAGAATAGGTTACATATTTCATAATTAAATTACAAAATTACTTCAATTTTTGTTAGAGAATCATGAGAGGTTACCTTTGTGAAATCCACACATAGAAATCCCTTTTGTTGATCTATTATACTAATAAGCTTTTAGATATAATATGAAGAGATCTTGATTGCAATTAGAAGATAAGAGCCAGGAGAATGCAAGTAATGAACAGCATAGAGGTAAGAATAAACATGAAGCTAATAGAACTGGGCTGACAAAATAAAATTGCTCCCCCTATAATTCCCACCTCCATTTTTATATTTACTTCTTCCTAAAAGCATGGAGCAGAAGAGATGGAAATGATGCAAAATTTTCTGGATAAAGTGACACACCACACCTTTTATGTAAAACTTCTTCCCTGTTCTTAAATACTGTGCAATTGCGAGGAAAATAAGAAATAATCAGCAAAATTCATATGCTTTTCAATGTGTTTTTACATAAAAACAACCCATTACTCGTTCAGGTAGAGCTTGACTTTACCATCCTTCAGAATATTGCAAACATCATTTTACTTCTTTATGCTTGTGTATATTTAATTATAAGAGCAAAAGGTGTCAGGCAATGAGAATTATACTGATGTATTACATTATTTCTACTTAAATCAGGAAAAGTGTCAAGTTAGTAATTTGAAAATTTTTCCAGTACAATGTATTATAAATTTATTTTAGGATGTATTAGTAAATTATAAAGAAGAAATGAACTGGAATGGAGGAAAGACAGTTGTTTTTTATATAGTGCCTCGACCTTAGAATATCTTCATTTTCTAAAATTCTGAGCATTAAGCAGTCTGCAAGTTCCTTTAGGGGCAAACACAAGCTTTGCTAAGTTTAAGTAGGAAAGTGTTGGAAATCCATAGTTGATTAAGGAACCAAAAGCTACTTCTGTTTCCACTTAAGAGGACAAATTATATATATTATTTTGTGTATATGTATATATATATATATATAGTATTCCTGCAGAGTTTCTTTTATTAAATTGCATAATTATCTTGAAAATAAGTTGATATTAGATGAATGCACACACCAAGAATTCCACAGCGTGCCTTCAAGAATGGCATATTTGGAAAATGGCAACTTTTTATTTTGCAGTTTCTGCAGTGCACATAGCAATTTTGTTAACATTTTAAAATTTTTTGTATTGGTAGGGTGTTAGGATCCCACAGCATCAAATTAGCATGATCACAAGCCAGTTACATACATTTGAGGACAGAAGGGGTTTGTTACGAAGTTATCTCAGTAAGAAATAATTCTTTTGTTTTAGAGGGGAAGAAATCCTAAGAAGTTCTTCACAGATTAACAGGGCAAGTATCTGGCACTTTCACCTGAATGCTTGAGTCTCAGATGTTGACAGAAATGGGCATCAGAGGCTATGCTGGCTGGGATATTAAAAAAAATAGTTCTTGCATAAACGTAACTGTGTTGCTATTGAGAAGATAGAAAAAAAATAAAAGCCAGTAGATTATATGCTTAGTATGGTCAGATTTTCTTTATTATAAGCAAACCCTAGATTTTTAACAATGTGGATGATTTTATTTTTAATATAAATGTATCTGGATCATGTAACTGTTGAAAATCACAAATTTCTTCCACTGACAGATTGCCAGTAGGCAGTAAAAAATATTTTAAAAGGTCTCAGACTGCTAGACTGGAAAATACATTTCTACAAAAGAATGAATATATATTTTCTAGGCATGGAGTATGGTCTTGTGAAATAGGTGAACATCTGATGGTACTTGCTTGAAATTTGGAAGACAAATGTCATGGGAAGATCATTTCTACTGGAACAGCAATAGGAAGTGCTTTCCACAAATGGCTGAAATTATTTCAGGGATAGTTTTCACCATAATAATAATAATAATCTAGGCTTATAGAAATCACTACGTTTAAGGTGTTATTTCAGTCTCCATAAAAATATTTCAAAGACACGCCTCTAAGAATTTAATGTATTATTTTCACTCCCCATGCATATCAATTTGAATTTGGGTAGTTAACTTTTGAATTATTTCAACACCAGTTGTATCTATGCTATATTGACTATTTCTACACCACAAAGTGTCTTTTTAAAATAATGCCTGGTTCCTAATAAAAATATGGAATTACCCTTATGTAAGGGAAAATGTCAATTCTTCATTTTTAAACAAAACAAACAAAAAAAAAAATTAACATATTGGAAGATGGAGAAAGAATAGAAGAGAACAGCTGAGACATATCTTTCAATTGTCTTATGGATGACAGATGTTATTAATCTGGAAATATCCTTTCATTAAGCCTGAAAGTCACATATGAAATGATATGACACAGAATTAATAAAAGCAATAACAATATTGAAACTTATCTATATATTTACTTTTTCTTATTTAAAATGTTTTAAAAGGGAATAGGAAGTGATACTGAATTGCCACAAATTAAAAACAGACACGTACAGCTATAATTGTGTTTTGTTAGTAATTCTATATGCTTTGACTACAGTATATTTTTACCTTCCAACTAAAAAAAAAAAAAATTTTAGTGATGGCCCTCCATATCCATAATTAAAATTATCTATATAAAATCCGTATTTCCCATAAGTTTATTCCTCACACAAACAATACAGTTGCTATAACAATTAGATTTTCCTTCTGGATTATTCTGACTTCTTGTGTACATCAGGAGATTTCTATATGGATTTTAAATGCAGGAAATGACTTGCCTTTTTGTGTTGCTTGCTTCTCAGTGTTGGAGTAGAATAATAATTTAGTGTATGTTTCAGGCAGATAAAAGTCCTAGCGAAAGATGCAATGTTTTTGTCAATAAAGGTTTCATTTTCAACAGTTTTGGAAAATGCTGTTAATTTAATCACTCAGAAGGAAATAATAAATGTTGTGATAAAAATTAAGGATCTCTACAATTAAAGGAAAGATAGAGGCAAGTGGTGAGCCAAAGGAATCAAAATCTGCAAAATCTTAAGATGTTGCCACTGCTAAGTGTAACAGAGATCTATGCGAAAATAGTTGATTATTGAAAGGCCTTAAGGAAACTGTGAAGATAATTTATGATTAAGTTACAGAATATAAACTAAAGAACTGTTGACTTTAATACATGTTATTTAACTATGCAGAAATTACAGTCAAAAGCTAATATGAAATTTTCTTCAAAATAACCGAAGTTCAGTGTCAACTAAACAAACCAGAATGTCTAGATCTATCTATATTTTGTACTGCATTTCATTCAGTAGCTGTATGAAAAATTTGCAATTAGTAATCATTTAGAATCATCTGAAAGTAAAGATGAAAATTAAAGACAGAAATTAGGCAAGATGCTGTTTTGATTTCTGCTGTGGCATTTAGATTTCTCTAATAATACACTTTTAAAACATATAGTATTTGTTACAGAATACTTGTGTGTGGTCTGACTTGTGTTTTATGTCAAACATTTTAATATAAATTGTACTTTAAGATCAATGGCGTTATTGAGTGCTTAGCACCAATTAAATACGTGATGAATGAGTTACAAAAGATCATAAAAGTAGGTCAAACTGTGATATTTCAAATCTTAGATTCAGAAATGTTTTTTCACCACTTGTATGCCACTTAGGCTTCTATGACAATCACAACTGACTGGAGATATGACATTTATATTCAGGGTTATAATTAGCTTTCCTATAATGCTAACATTCATATTTTAAATAAAAATATTCTCTCCTTAATAAAAAGCTTTTTCCTCTCGTAATAGTCTTTTGTGAAGTTTTGCTTTCTTAGGGATTAATTTGCCTAGGATTTGGGAAAACTTGTAAGTCTGGCAAATGAACTTGTGGTATATGTAAACCAGTCTGTTTTAAAATGCTTTAGCTGTTAAACATCTCTAACATTAACTGCTCATGTAAGATAGTATCTTTACATATGTTAGCTAAGTTTGCTGACTTTTTTGCATAGATTTATAACATATAAATTTCTCAATCCTTGAACAGATTGAGAGCTCATAGTAAATTTCAGAAAGTATCTGTTTTTTCTGCAGATGCTATTTGGGTGAATTCTAAAAGTCTTTGGTCTCGCTAAAGGAAAGGTAAGAAAAACTGTAGTGGTGACACATGATTTCATTTGTAAGTCTAGCAAATAGAATACCAAAAATATATGCCAATAACTACCCTGTACGGTAGGATATAAGAATATAAGATGATTGATGCATACATTTTCAAAACTAAATAGACAGTTACAAATTTGCAACTTTTTTCTTATACAACTTAATTAAAAAATACACAATTCCAAGACAAAACCAATTGTAATATCAAATTTATAAATCAACTTATTAAAATAAAGGCCCATAATAAATGTACACTAGAAATAAAAATGTTTACTATTTTCCAGAGTTGCAGTGGAAAAGGCCACATAGAAACATGGAAAGACCATGCAGTAACAGCAAATAGTATTTTTAAAACAAAACTTAAAGATAATGTTTCTGAAGTAGCAACACTGATTAGAGGATACATATAAGAAATCACTTCCTAATAGAGGTCTATATATTTTATGTATATAAAACCTTTCTGCAGTTGGTTTTGAGAGCACCAGCTAAATACTTCATTTCTTGCTGACTGGCTAGGAGCATAATAGTGTTTCAAGTTTACCGGTGTTATTTTGTACGCAGAAAAGCATGTTACAAGGAGTAATCTGGGAAACAAACAAACAAAAAATCGCTGTTGAATGTAGAGTTGAGAAATCTTGTTTCATGAGAGTAAAGTGCCATGTTCAGGATCAAAGTGTAAAGCACAGTTTTGCATTTTAATATGTGTATGTAAATATTCAACTAATCTAACAAGTAAACATTCAAAATGAACAATGTTATCTGCATTTTAACAAATGTGGTCTTGGAATCTCACTTCCATCTAAAAACTGCCACAGCATTAACAGACAGCTACAATTTCTGTAAACCTTGCTGATGTCATAAATCTTAATATTTATTTTTCTAAATCACGTCAATTGCAAAAAATAAAATGCATAAATTTAAATACTTTGGCTTTCAAACGCTTCAAGTATCAATTTCTAAAATACGTAATCACTATAATCATTATTATCGTGAGTTTTATAATGAATGTCCATTGTAGGTAACTTTTTATGGCTTGAATGTATTTATTGTTTTCAGATGTAGCATTTTGCATACAGTGTGATGCAGCTCTTTCTTATTAATGAGATTTAAGAAAAGACTTTTCATAAGTAAACTCCCTGTTGTTTAGCAAAATCCTTTCATGAAGAATATTCTATTTTTACACAAATTAACAGTGTTTTGATAGAACCCTTATTAAGGCAGTAAAGATTCCAGCTGAGCATAGTAAATCTGAAACTTGATTTGAAATGATTTTTATTGTTGTTCTTGAGAGTCCTGGGCAATGTCACATTTGTTTTCTTTTAGTTACTCCCCAGTAATTTAGCTTTGTCTTCTACTTTAAAGAAGTGAGTAGGTCTTGATTGTTTTAGAGATATTTGCCTATATGATTCTTATACGAAGAGGAAGCTCTAGGCCGAGACCCTGGAGAGCTGATTTACCCATCACTTTCAGCTAGCAAACAGAAAGCTGCTGACAAACAACTTAAAAGAAGAAATCACAAATGTGTCCATGAAATATGTTTTCTAAGATTTATTTGCACATTTCCTAGATGATTGCATTCACTTTTTACCAGAGTAGGCAAAGTTATTTTTATGAATAAGATGAATTTTAATTGCTCATAGTCATTGCAGAAATCATCACACCTTGTCTGATCACTATCTCCATCTAAGTCTCCATTCGTGAGAAGACATACCTGCTGATGGTAAGATGAATCCTTCCCATTCAGTTATACACTATAATGTGTAATTTTTATCAGACCTATTTGCATTAGGATGCTATTAGGATGCCAGTAGGAGAATAACAAGCAATATGAGCAATAAGGGTAATTTAAAATTTTAACTGTAAGATTAGATTCTCTTTTATCAAGACTGGTGTGGGGTTTTTTTGGTTTTTTTTTTTGGTGTTTGTTTGTACAAGCAATAGTCATATTACTATTCATTCTCTTTTAAAATAATGTTTTTCTTCAATGTCCCTTGATTGCTGTGAATCCTGCAATTTTAACTGTAGGCTGCATGGGAAAATACATGCAGATCTAGGTCAGCATGCAGAAGTACTTTTTTATTAATGAAAACAAAAGGAAATGTCACAGTTTATTTCTCTTTGTACTCCCTTCAAGCACTCTAGCTTTAAATTGTAGGAAGGGAGTGTTCCTTTATGTTTTTGTTTTTTTTTTTTGGGAGTACAAGAGATTGATACTATCCCATAAAATTTGTGCTGCAAGTCATAACGGCCATGACAGGACTGATAGTATTAGAAAGTCTGAAGAATAGGTCTTTAACTTTTTTTAGATGTTCAGATTCAAAGTATTTATAAATTAAAATGTGTAGGAACTTGTGTACTCACCAGAGTAGGATTTTGTTATGGGTAATTCAGATGCAGTAGAGCGAGACAACTTCTCTTGTGCGACTATTGTCTATCTCAGCACTCACATAGGAATTCATGAATATTTTATATCAGTGAAGCAAGTAGGACTTCTCTCATAAAATTCATAGTGAAATTCATGTTCAAATATGAGGAAGGTAACATTCCTTTTATCATAGTTAAAACTCTTCAGGTTAAGCTTTAAGTTGATTTTAAAAATCTGTAGGATGAAAGCTTTTCTTTTTCAGTTCTCAAAGATATTCATTATATAAGTATGATTATTAATAGCAAACTGGAAATTCAAAAATTTAATTGTTGCATCACAACATAGGAAAAAAAAAAAAAAGAATTCTCTATAGAGTTTTGTGCAGTGGTGACAGAGCTCTAAGGCCATCTGTCCCATTCAGCTGTCAAAAGGGAAAATGTTCTATGCAAAGCCTAACCGAAAACTGACGTATTCTGGGATTTTATTCTGAACAATCTGAAACGTTATGCCCCAGTTGCCTTAATTACACTGCAGTGACTTAACACTAACTTCCCTGCATGTTGCAGAACTCCCGTGGAGTTCTTCTGTAACTCCTTTCCTTGGAAGTTTAGCAGCTCCTAAGGATCCTGGCACTATCTCCGCGATGCTGTTAATGGCTGCCCTGCACAATGGCAGGGAGCCTGAATCTGACATAGAATTCAGGAGCATTTCAGAGAAGTGTCATATTTCATTGCATTACCTTGGATTAATTTACACCCTCCTTTCACTAGTCATATGAGTGCAAGAAGTAAATATGGGCTTAATTTTTGTTTGTTTAGTGTTGTTTTGTCTGTTTGTTTCCTCAACTTTGTAGAGGTAGTACTGCAGAAAATCTCCACAGGAGTTATTTTATCTGTGTGGAACTTGGTGTGTTCTAAAGGCCTGGCATTCTTTTTTTAATTTCCTCTTATTTTTATGTGTCGTATCTATGGAGACCTCAGAAAAGAAATACCTGAGCAAAGTTACTACAATTCATGTAGGTAGGACAGAGAAGTGGTTTGCAGCAGATCACACTGTAAACACTCATTGAGCCCTGAGGTCACACTTATTTACCTGATAAGTAGGTAAGATATATACCAGAGAGAACGTTCTAGAAGTAAGATATTGTCTTTTCAGCTTCTCATAGAATGTTTTTGAATTTCAAACCAGGCAGATTTTTTGTTGTTGATGATTCGATATTTTAGGAAGTTAGGCCAAATCATTTCAGAGACTGAGATAATTGTTTAACTGGGATTAGATGAATATATTAACAGCAGCCACCTAACATTTTAAGGTCAAGCTATCTTCAACCTGCACTATAACCAATTATTTTGAAGGGCTTTTTGTTGAGTGCCAAAAGTTCAGTATCTATCATATAGAGTTATTGAGCTTTGGGAGAAGTGAAATTCTACACTTGGCTCCAAGCAGACTGCCCTACAGTCTCTGGAGAGATGTAGAAGGCGTTAGCAGATTTCTCCTAACCCACTCACATCACCAGAAATGGAAGAAAAAAACACAACCCAACAGCTGTTGCTTTTTTGGTGACTTTTCTGCATAAACTTTTTTGATATGAGTTGCTGAAAAACACTAGATAATGAGATATAAAATAGGCAACTGGCACAATGTTGTTTATCACTGTCTGTGAGCATTTTTTTTTATGCCTTTAACTCTCACAAGATATAGCACATGGATGCTAATCACCTGCAAAAACATTTGAATAGTTTAAATGTTGGCTATGGAGATGTACAGTAACCCAAAATGATCACCTATCTTATGCCTTAATAAACAAAGCAACGATCCTCTGACAGTGATCAGTTCACTGTCTGATGTGTCATCACTTAGGAAGTTCAAAATGTCTGGTAGGTTAGGTTTCTAATAATAGCATCAAAGTAATTAAAGGTTTATAAAAGATTTTTAACACTTGAGATTTCTGACAAATGGACTTATAACAACAATTGGTCAGTTTATCTCCTTCTCTGTCAAATATTTCTCCTTCAGTGGAAGATTTGCATGCATTTAAATTGTCTTAAATTTATGCATAACTAGATTAGCTGTTCCTGGTAATCATTTGTTTTGCTTTTCTGCTTTCAGCCATCTCTTCTTTTTTTACCACCTGCTGTATTTGCCTTCTGCTCAGAGTGTGCTGTTGACAGTTACTAATAATGCAGATTACATTTACTTACTATGACAGGCAAAACACTAAGTAAAGACAAAAACATAGTATCTGCTGTTCTTGCTCTCTAAGTAATGGCTTAGAAGCCAAAAATAGATTATAAGAGCATTAATTCATTAACAAAGTACGTGCCTTATTGGGCTTAAATATAGGCAGTGTGCAAACCTGAGTAAATGCTACCTCAAACATTTGAGGTATATACCTCATACCTTAAGCAGATATATAGTATGCAGTGTAAAATATACTCGTAGGTCAGTTTTGTATTCTCGGAGTTCATTAGTATATTGCTTAAATATAAATGTTCATAGAATCACAGAATGGGTTGGGTTTGAAGGAACCTTTAAGATCTTCTAGTTTCAGCCTCCCTGATATGGGCAGGAACACCTCCCTCTAGACCCATCCATCCTGTCCTCGAACATTTCCAGGAAGAGGGCATCCACAACCTCCCTGGGCAACCTGTTCCAGAGTATCGTCACTTTCACAGTAAATAATTTCTTCTTAACATCTAATCTAACTCTATCCCCTTCCAGTTTAAAGCCATTACCCCTCGTTCCTGTTGCTACCTCTCATTATACAAAGTACCTCCCCAGCTTTCCTGTAGGCCCCCTTCAGGTACTGGAAGGCTGCTATGACTTCACTCTGGAGCCTTCTCCACTCCAGGCTGAAGTGCCTCGACTCTCCGAGCCTCTCCCTATTGGAGAGATGCTCCAAGCCTTCTGATCATCCTTGTGGCCCTCCCCTGGACCCACTCTTACATCTCAATGTTCTTTTGTGTTGGGGTCCCCAGAAATGGATGCAGTACTCCAGGTGGGAGTCTGCTTCAGATCTGTTCTCCTGAGCTCCAGAGTAGCAGGCTTGCTGCAGACTTCAACCTCTTCAGGGAACTGCTTGGCAGGGTAACACTGGATAAAGCCCTGAAGGGACGAGTGTCCCAAGAGAGTTGGGCCATCTCCACCAGCCCAGAAGCAGTGCATCCCAAGAAAGAGGAAGATGCGCGAGAATGCTGAAAAGGTTCTGTGCCATTGCTCCATGTTGTATTTGTAGAATCAGAACCACAGAATGGCTTGAGTTGGAAGAGCAGGGTTGCCATCCACCAGCTCAGCTGCCCAGGGCCCCATCCATCCTGGACATGAGCACCTCCAGGGATAGGGAACCATAGCTTCTCTGGGCAGCCTGCCGCATTGCCTCACCATTCTCTGAGTAAAGAATTTCCACATAACATCTACCCTAAATCTTCTTTCCTTTGATTTAAAACCATTTCCTCTTGTCCTTCTACTGTCAGATTTGTGTAAAAACTCTCTCTCTCCCCTGTTTATAAGTTCCTTTTTAGTACTCCCCAGAGCCTTCCCTTTTTCAGGCTCAAAAAGCCCAGCTCCTTCAGCCTTTCTTCATAGCAGAAGTGCTCCAGCACTCTGATCATCTTCATGGCCTCCTCTGTACCAACTTCAACAGTTCCACACCTTTCTTGTGCTAGAGGCTACTGGCCTGAGTACTGAATTCTAAATGGATTGTTCCATAATTGACATTGTTAATAATTCTTTTATTGTTTATTTTTAATCTAAATCTAGATCAAGACAGAATAATATATTAGTTATAAGTTACATCTCAGATTGAAATATAATAGCTATTTTATATGGAAGGAGGAATCATGTAGAGCATCACAGAAGCAGAAAAGATGTTCAGAAAGATAAATTCTCATAGAAATATAAATGATATGTTGCAGAATGTGTATATTCTAAGGGTAATCAGTGTTTGTAGGTACTCAAATACATAGAATTTCATATTAACTGGAAATTCACTGCTTGCTGTATTTTTAAGAAAAAAAAAAAGACGTGTGAATATAAAACTGAAATTGTTTAATTGTTTAAAGATACTGTTTTTCTTGGCTTTTTCAAAGACTTCTCTTAGGTATGCAGATTGCAGTGCAAAATATTCTATTTTAGCTAGGGAAAGAGGAATTTTTTTCCTGGTGGCTACATTAGACACCTAATTTGGGAATCTCTGTTAATTGCTTAGGCTCCTTACTTATACATAGAATGAAAGAATGTATCTTCAAAGGGCACCTCAGAGCACTTCAATTACATGGCATCTACTTCCATTTATTATGCAGAGAAATGAGACTTTTAGCATATGGAACAGTTTTCCTTACCTGTGCTTAGAGACAGTGAATTTTAATTTGAGTTACTGGAGTTTTTAAGAAGAGAGATTTCCAGAAAAAGGTATTTGTCAGCTGCTATAAAGATATCTCCAGATTTCTCTCCAGCTGTTGTTAACAAAGAGATCTCAGCCAACACCAATCAACTCATTTAATGACTGATGTAACATCAGTGAAAGGTCAATACAATCATCCAGACTTGGATATTATCAAAAGTTTGTTATTGTTTTTCTTTTAAACCAGAGATGACAGAATGAAGCTTGGAGATTATGGCAGTAGAGAACATAGCATTCAGGAGCTTTGGGAAGGAAGCCAGCTGCAGCAAGAAGGACTTCAGGAATCCGGGCTAAAGAAAATGAAGCAGTAGAAATGAGTATCTTAGCTGTGTCCCTGAATTCTTCAGAGTCAGTAAAGAGGAATTATGAGGAGTGCTTGCTCAGGTAGGTTGCATTAATTGAAAGGCTTGGGGGGTCTCAGAAGCTGACATAATCTAGCAGGAAGAAAACAAGAACTAGATAAGAAAATTCATGGCGTAGCTCTGGAAACAGAAAACCTTAACAATCCTTAAATATTGATGTTATCTATCAGTGGGTGTTACAATGTTGCAAAATTCTGCTTTAAATTAGATGGCAAAATAATCATGTGTACATCTGAAACATTGCAGTTACATGATAAGACTGAATGAATGTTGTCTGGTATCTCATTCTAGTTCAGAAACTCAAGTGTGCAGCTTGTACAGTTTTGTGAATATCCGAATTAGCTATATACTCCCTTGAAAATATTCACAGTAGGAAGAAGGAGAAGAAACTGACAAAAATGAATGAATATATATGAAAAAATATTTTAGAGAATACTGGACAAGATTTGGGGGAAAAAAAAGAAAAAAGGAAGAGAGATCAGGAATGTTAAAAGAAATTATGAATCTGATGTTTTTATATATGACGTATTTCAAAAATGTCAGAAAGGTTTTCAAAGATACCAGAGACAGGAGTGACAGAGACGCAGGATAGAAACTGCAAAACAAAAGCACAAAGGAAAAAAAAAGTTTCCTGACACAAACCGTTCTGTGAATCTGGGATTAAACAATCAAGATAGCATAGCTTTTCCTTACTACCCATTTCTGAATGATAGCAGATAGGATGCTTTCTATTCCTTGCCTTGGTTTACATGGCCAAGGCATCCTAGTGTGAAATATTTTACTATGGCACTAATACATCTGAAAGACTGCAAACAGAGAGGCCTTCAACTCAAAATGAATTGACACAAAAGCATTTTAAACCCGTGTCAGAATATGTTCTTATAATCTATATTCCTCATGCTGCATGCATTCAAAACAATTTCTACCTTCTCAATACGTAACTACTGAAATGCAATACTAATACAAAATTCTGCCTTGAAACTTTGCTGCAAAAGTGTAGAATCACAACAGAAACTGGATGGAGCTTAGAGTCCCAGGCTTCTGAATTCAACACTCAAGAAGTTTTGGAAATTCATATGCATCATACAAATGTATATGGCTAAGAAGTGCATCTATTTCAAGCACAACACTTTGAATTTTGTTTCTCTATATAACTCCATGAGTCAATTTATCTAGCCTTGGTTGCAGTTACTGAATATGGACTTCTGTTAAAATATGCTGCTTTATTGTAAATTGTTTTCATGACTGAGATTTCATATTAAATATATTCTTTTTTCTTTTAAAGCTTGTCAGAAATTCCACAGGCACTCACTTTTTTCTCCTAACTTGTTTCAGTATTAACAACAGTTTGTGTGATAATGATTAGGTAGCACGAAAAATTTCCAAAGAATTTTGTTTAACATTCAGTAGTTGAGGACTACTGCACCATAAGGTCACACTTTGCCATCCTAAGTCTTCAAAGTCTTTAAACGTTGTGCAGTTCAGAGAGAGATTATAAAATCATTACTTTAATTTAAAGTAGATTAATGGCCAGAGAACTAAATAGGGTCTTTAAAAAGCTAACCCATCAATTTGGCTTTCTGTACTTCTGAAGCTGTGGAAAAAAAAAAAAAAAGAAAAAAAAAAGAGTTGGTGATTAGACAAAAGATAGAGAATATGGAGATAGTAGTCTAGTCTAGCATTAATAATAATTTTTACTAAAGGAAGTCCAAACATGAAAGAAATCAGACAATTGTACAACTCATCTAGCTTTTATCTTTTATTTTCTGTGAAAAACAGCCCCCAGAAAGAACTTTGAAAGATTCAGTAACAATAATAGCATGCTATTAATAAAATAAATGCAACAGCAAGATGAAGGAAAAAAATCTAATGACAAGGAAAGGAACATGATAAAAGAAGAAAATATGGAGACAGAGAAGGAAGTAAAGAATAGTAAATCATTCAGTGTTTTTTTTCCTATCTTTTTGTTTTTCCCTGTCCTCTTCCTTTGTTCTTTCTGTGCTATTTGGAGATATGAAGATTGAGTTCCCCTGACTTGAGTTAGCTGACTAACATGCTGTGATTAACTCATCATCTGACACATTTTAAAAAACATGCTGTATATAAACTGATCTCCAAGTGGCTTCATAAAATTGCTATGATGCACTTAAAAAATTGCTGGGAACTACTTGTAGTGGCAAAGCGGTACTCTGATGAGCACTGAAATATTTGTATTTCAGATTAGTGCAGGTGGTTGATTCCTGCGCAATTCTGTGAATAACTTTTTCACAGATAGGTTGTAAAAGACACTGATGAAATTTGAATTTTCATTAATACCCTTCTTAGTCTCAGAAAAACACAAATTCCAAAGACAACCCCAAATTCCAAAGAAAATCAGTGAAACCTCTTCCCTATACTCTTGACCATTCATTGTTTGTTTCTTTTTAAAATCAAGTATATATTTACACTTTCTGGCACTAGAGTTTAACACTTTAAACAATATATCGGTTCACCCATCTTCAAGAACCCAACATCCTATTCTTACCTCTCATTAACAATGCAGATAGACTACCATTTAATTGTTAAGAGACTGACAAGAAAGTAAGATAAGCATAACCTAATATGGCATCAGTGAGTGGTATAAATAAGCACTGAAATCAGAGCTATAACTTATTTTCAGGATAATCCAGAATTTTAATTTCCCTGTACTGTTTTTATTTCCCAAGTTTTAAAATTATTGTTAATATTTTGTTATTACTTTGCCAGTAAAGCAAAACAATAGTTCTGTCTAGATCAGAGATAACTTTTTATTATAAATGAACTTTTCGTTCTGACTGTCTTCATGTCATACTAACCTTTTTTCCCTTTGAACTTGAATCACAACTAAATTCTCAGCATATGTGATATCAATGCTCTCAGAACCCTTTTTAAAAATAGATACTTCTAGTATGGAGAGAACTAGATTCTATGTTTCAGGTAGTCCCAATGACTTTCCTGTTCATATCCACTTGTGACATCCAGTCCTGTTTATTACCTACTAGACACTGCATGTTTCAGACATCTCAGCTGGGAATACTTGGAAAGTGAAAAAAAAAAACGAACTATGGAAAATACTTTAAAACTTGCAACATTATTTCAGTTCTTTAAAAGGTGCTCCAAATATGAATACACTGCCTGCAATAAGTCAGTAAGTCAGTAGTGGATTTGAATTGTCATAGCTCATGCTCCACAGGAATTATATCAGCTTTAGCTACTTGTGTCCAATATTTCATCAATCACTGGCAGTATTTCAAAGCAGCAAACTAGCAAATTTACTGTGACATCTTCTAAGGTAATAGGAAGTCAAAGAGTTTGTTTTGGACAATGAATTTCAGATGGGAAAAACAATTAACAAATACGATTGTAGCAGATCATTGCATATCCTGTCTGTTTTCATAAAGAGAAAAATCTAGAGTACATTTTATAGAGCAGATCAGGATAATAAATGCAGAAATGCATATTTTCTTTTACTGGAACATTGACTGCATTTTAGAAAAATAGCACCTTCTTAGATCATTACTCATTAGAAAATTATGCTGTTACAAATAGATGAATATGATTCTAGAACTACCATTTGTTCTGAATTTCTCCCTAAATAAAAATCATGGAATCTCAAAGGTTAGAAAAGACCTCCACGATCATCCAGTCCAACTGTCCACCTATCACCCATAGTTCTCTCTAAACCATGTCCCTCAACACAATGTCTAAATTTTCCTTGAACACCTCCAGAGTTGGTGACTCCACCAACTCCCTGGGCAGCCCATTCCAGCACTCGAACACACTTTCAGAAAAGTAGTATTTCCTAACATCCAGCCTGAATCTCCCCTGGCACAACTTGAGGCCCTTCCCTCCAGTCCTATCACAAGTAACAGGACAAAAGAGGCTGACCTCCAGCTCACTACAACCTTCCTTCAGGTATTTATAGAGAGCAATAAGGTCTCCCCTGAGCCTCCTCTTCTCCAGTCTGAACAATCCCAGCTTAAAACAAATTGAAAACCTACATAAATAGTAAATATTAATAGATATACATCTAGAAAAATTTTGCTGTAAATCTTTTCAGAGATTCTTAGAGATTCCACAGTCAACGAAAATGTTGAGAAGGGGAAAAAAACCAACCAATTGAATAAGAAAAATCTCTGATCCTGACACAGAGTTGAAGTCCTGTAATGAAATTGTAACCCAACCAACTATCCCCTTCTAAATTAGTCCTTTTTCTGAGCAGAGAATTTTTAATTTAACTTAACTTGTTTATTTATTTATGTTAATTTTAGCTTGGTAGGGTCACATGATGCTTATTTTGCTTGCTTCTCAAAGTAAATATTCCACACATTTATTTCAGACAATGAACAATGTAAATGTTTATGGAAAAAAAATCATATTCTTGTGGAAAAGAAAAAGAATATTTATAGATCTCACTAGATTTTCCATGCATGCATAACATATTTACAAAACTGCGAATATAGGCAGTACTGAAATAATTTCATGTGTTCTGAGTGTTTTCTATTTCTGTTCAATTTTACTTTTAAAATCTTTTTAACTAATATCTAATTTGTTAGAGCTTTTTGATTTTTGATTGATCCTATAATTTTCTTTTTCAATTAGTAAGTGAATAGTGGGTATGCAACATCAGATTACTAATTTATACTTCTTTTAATATTATCAGCCTAATGCCAAGCATTTAAATATCCCTGAGAAGAATTTAGATATTTCCGAGATGTGCCATGTAAAGCAAGAATTGAGTTTTGCATTTAATTCCAATTGCCATAAGTTTGAGCTTCAACTTAACGTATGAACTATACGACTTGACTTTATTCAAAATCTGCATTCAAATTTACTTGTCTCATCCTTTTTATCTCTGATGTAATTTTCAAAAGAACAGGTGATCATTTTAAACTGCTGCAATCTAACTTTTCTAGTCTGAGTACCCAATTGTTGGTAACAATGACGCTTCAGAAGGGAGCTCTTTTCTTTCTTAAGAATCTTTTTGATTATGCTGAAATTGATAGTGCATAATTCAGCTCTGGTGAATGGTGATAGGAGAATCATTTGGAAAGGAATAACACCGATCTTCACAGAAGAGCATTAACAACCTAAGCATACATTCCTAGAGACTGGTTTTGAAAGATATTGGTTTTTTTTACAGAGCATATTCAGCTTCTAGGAAAAGTCAACTGAGTCTGCAGGTTGTAGCAGAAAATCTGATTTTCACTGTTTATTCTTTTAAAAAGTCTGGCAAATATAAACAGCATCAAGTAGTAAGCATTAATCTGATTTATGATTTTGATAACAATGTTTCATTTGTTAAGAGAAAGAGAAAAAATATAAAGCAGTTCAAGTAAAGCATAGAACTTTAAAGCTTTCAGTTATTTAATTTCATTTAAAGATTTAAAATCCTGTGAAAAGTTGTGCTCTGATTTTGAGGGCCTTTTTTTGGACAACTACAGTGGACAAACCCATTGCAAAATTCAAGAATCTATATTTCCAGATACTTTCTAAAAGTACAAAATTTAATACTCTGCATAGGAAAGAAATGGTGAAAAATGATGTCATTTCCTTCTTCAATCCTCTGAGGTCTGTCTCTGAAATTGTGGTTTATTACAAATACAGAATGAGAACATAGGGACCTGCCCCTTAAAATTATAATAAATATGCAATTCAATTGAGTACTGATGATAAGTTGACCTTTATGTCTTATACTGATTTCTATGACATCAGAGATACAAAGTGGAACTGTCCTTTGTTCAAGAGGTCAAAATTCACTCACTGAGTTACTGCTGTTAAAGAGCAGTCGAAGCTATCATCTACAGTTGGCAGAGAAGAAACCAGATAATAAGTATGGATATGAATCATCACTGTGGAATAATGGAAATGCTACAGAGAGTATGTCCTCTCTGTAAATAGTAAAGGCTTAAACAGGGCTTTGCAACATTGTCTGTATTTCTAAACATAGGCTTTCTGGTAGTCTCGAAGTGTTACTAGTTCAAAAATGTACTCTAAGCATTTAATTTACACATCTAATAACTGTATGATAACAGTGAGTTATTATGTTATGGTGTTATGTATAAGAGGAAAAAAGCTTGAAAAATATGGCTTTTTTACACTTCTCAGGACAGATGATACTGAACCTGTGATAGGAAATACATACGTATACCTAAAAAGCACAAGTTTAATTTAGAGAGACAGAGATCCATATTATGGCATGTGTTTTACTCCTATAATCAATATCCAGATAAAGCAGATAGGTAATGTGGGTAATTCTTCAGTTTACATAGGAATTCAAAAATGTGGAAAAGAAGGAGCTAACATCTCAAAAAAGTACAATTGCTGCACAGATAATCATAAGAACTATGTAAGAGCGTGTTTCATTGAAGCAGAAAAATAAAAAATGCCTTTGGAAGGACTAATTGTATTTCAATTTGTTATGAAAGGTGGCAGGCAAACTTCTATTAAGTATGGTTTTGATTGCTATAAGATAAAAAGTGAACCTGAAAATTCTGCCAATAGTCCTAGAGAAAGAAAAGATCAAAACACTCCTGTACTGAAGTGAATCACTTTGTGCTTATACTGTTCAAATATTATTGTTATTGTTTTCTAACTACTGATTAAAATTATCTCAATATATTCAGTTAAAAAAAAATATCAGATAATCTAGCAGTATTTGTATACTTTTAGTAATGATATTATCTTTTGTAGCATAAAACTTCTTGGACTATAGTCCCATCTGTCATTCTAAAAAGAGCAAAACCATTAGAATAGAATATTTAGACCAGAGATCTTAAAAAATGCATGTAAAAGCTTATGTGCCAAAATAAAAGAATGAATGAATGAATGGACAAACAAATAAATAAATAAATAAATAAGAACACTGTTTAAAATTACTAAAAGCCTTGTTTCAATAGCTAGAATCTGCTTTCCCAACTTGTTCAAAGACCTTCAGAATTTCTTACTTTGTTCCCAGCAAGCCTTGAAGGTTTAGAATTTAATTCAAAATATTGAAGCTGTATTTTCCTCAGCTCAGGGGCCCCTTAAAGCCTAAGTAATTCATAGGACAATTAAATTTTCATGTATATGCTATGACATAATTCCATTTAACAAAATTTAAAATAATTCTGTGAACTGAACTAAGACTTTGGACTACACCAAGTTTTACAGCAATTTTCTATGTCAGTCAAAAACTTTTGGAGACATGAATTGGTTATAAATCACTGCAATCATTATTGATGCACTTTTTAATTACGTTATTTGTAGGATTTACTGATTAAAACACAAATTATTTGTTTTTTCTCCTTTCGTTCTCTTAACATGTAAGTGCAGGTGAACTTGGGTTTGTTAATAATCTGCTTGCTTACTACCAATATTACCAGCTAACTTGATTGTAGTTGAATTTCTTCCTTAAAAATGTGTTTTTCTGGTAAAACTAGGATAAATTTTAAACTATTACTGTAATGTAATATATTGAATCTTTCAGTTTGCTTGTTTGTAATGCAAAGTTATCATTATGATATAGAAAGAATGTATGATTTAAGCAGAAGATTTATGATGATACATCACAGAAATTACTTGATTAATTTGATTCTTAAGTAATAACTGCAATAATTTTGGCAAAATTTTGGGTTGCCTGGTATACATTTTCTGATTAATTGATATGAAATTTAATAAGTGCTGTAGTTTGTCTTTCCATCCTTATCAAATGGAAATTTAAAACAGCAACTATAATTTTGATTGGTTTTACCAGAACAGAATTATAAAGGAAGAACTTATCTAATATTTTCCTGAATAATGTTTGTCCAAATTTCAAATTATCTTTTTGGATTATTTTAAGAAAGCCAGGGAAATATGGGAGTAAGGATATCTGAGAATAAGTATAGCAGAAGCAAAAAGGCTCATTACAAAATTCAAAGCCTTTTTTTTTTTTTTTTTTTTTGTGACATATTATATTAACAGTAAATACATGTTAATGTAGCAATCACTAGGGAGAGCTTAAGAAACAGCAGCATCAGAGGAAAGCTAAGTAAATGTACAGGTTAATTTTCTTTGGCAGTTTTAATTTAATTTGTTTGGGATCTCATTTTCTCAAGATTCTGTAGGAAGAAATAAGAGGATGCTAAGAAAAGTGGGAATATTTTTATCTATCCTCATATGACTGTGTCTAAAAGCTGTAGTCATCTCTGATAACACTGTTCAGAAACACAAAAAACAATTACAGACTGATAATTGATGGTAAGAGTTATGCTGTTCTCTCCAAGCAGGGTTTTCCAAGAGGAAAATTGGATATGCCTGTGCCTCTTCAGAGAATGGTGGTTCTGTTGAGATACTATGCTTTTGCATACCCTTCTTTAGTGCCCTTATTTTGTTCTTTCTGTGTAAGTTTTATTGGTGTTGTGACTCGCATATAAGAGAGAGAATTTGTGGCACAAGCATGCTTTGGATTTTATAGAATACAGCAACAAACTCACAAAGGCTTTTTTGTTTTATGCAAAGAGTGTTTGTCCTGCTATATGGTTTCCCTCTGTGCATATTTTAGAATGGAAATAAGAACTAAGGATCATTCTAACTGGATGCTTGTATTACTATTTACAAATTTGTATTTCTTTTTCCAGATCCTTTCTTTGACTCAAAATGCCAGTGTCTACAGGAAAAGCAACAGAATCATTCTCCTGAAATATTTTGCTGGCTATGTATTAAAATAAATAAACCTTTATTCTCATTTAAAGGAAAATGGAAGCAGCCATTCTCTAGAAGATTTGGTGGCTGTGAAGAATCTCTTTGAAATCCAGAATTAAGTTCCAAAGCCCTGGAGAAGATGAGCAACTTAAGAAAATCTTTACATGATCGCTAAAGGCAATGCATTGCTCACTATGCTGATTGTGTTAAACTCCACATTGTTGTGATTAAACCCCTTTTGGTGATATGAGGAGCTTAGGCATCTGGCCTCTAAAGCCAATTTTGCTCTGAGAATATGTCTTACTCTGCAGTTTCCCAATTATTCCAGTTTAACTAGAAGTATAAGACTGTTCAGGTCTTCATGATGAGGACCGAACATAGCATGTTTTCTCCAGTTTATATAAGAGAATGATTTGGCAATGAGTTTCAGCAACTCTTCTTAATGGTCTTAATCCCTATGCTTATTTTATTATTAGAAATTAGGATGGAAAGAAAGAGGAGTAATTAAATTCTTTCTAGCTTCAGGCTCCATCAAAGATATGTTAAAAATACAGCTACAAAGACCAAGATCTAACCAAACTTTTTAAAGATAGAAAACTAGTTAAACAAAATGGATAAATACTTCCAACTTTTCCTAATAGATAAAGCACATACCAGAAGTCTTTTGAATTAATTCCGAAATGTTTTACATAAAAATGAAACATAATATGAAGATCTAAGAATACGTTACTGGGCTTATCTATGGAAATTGCTTAGCATCCTTCCTCTCACATAGAAATCTTAAGAAAAGAAATAGAATTTACTATTTCTCTGTACTTTCTTTTGTGTCAAAATCCATCTTTTGTGTCTTCTATTCATACTGTCCTGATCTACAGTCAGTGACAAATGTACCCAGCAGTCACAGCCCAATTGCTCTCCCACTTCATTAAGTTAAACAGAACATGGCCCTGCACCAGTCACCCATCCAAGTGAATCATCTTTGTAATTATGCATGTTGTAATTATTATTAATTGATCACAGAAAAATGCTAATTAGGAGGAACTGTTTTATGGAACTGGGATTTCTCCACTGATGGGCTTTTTTTTTTTTTTTTTTTTTTTTTTTTTTGGGCAGAGGCATCACGCTGTTCCACAACATTTACATCTTTTCTTCCCTTTTCTTCCTACCATTAGAAAACATCCTCATCAATTTAGATCATGTTTTAATCAAGCAGGCAGGCACTTGAGGCCTAGTGCAATGAGCACTTGGCTGCACAGCCTGTACCTGAGGGAATACGGCTGAAGAACCTGCTGAAGCATACAGGCTGTCATGTCTTATTGATAGGGTGTGATTGACTGAGCAATACCACATCAAGCTTTAATTGAAAACTTTCAAAACCAACTCTTTAAGCAAATACATTAATTTTAAAAGATTATGTTAAGCTTCTCTTCTCTTGCTTTCTCTCTTCTCCCTTTCCCCTTTCCCTTTTCCCTTCTCCATTTTCCCTTCACTTCCCTTTCCCATTTTTTTTTCTTTTTTTTTTTTTCCAGAAGGAAAACTAACAGCTGAATTTGTATCCACTCTGTATAATTATTTTGATGCAATGAAATATTTGAACTTTAAAAAATGTCTTTTATCCACAAAGATGATTCTATCTGTTACTCATTTTCATACCTTGTCCCAGCTAGAAGGATTATTTTAAATCAGGTTTTAGAGACATTTTCCACTGTGCTTAACAGATTTGAAAAGGCTGAAAGAGGTTATGATTAGTGTCAGATATAAGCGGTACTGCTGACTTCTGAAATAGTCCATGTGATTGTATCATCATCTGTGATTGTACCATTCACAGAGGTGAGGATTGGCACTTTTCATAACTGGTAAATAACTTATTTTAATAGTGAAAGAATGAATCAATATAATAGGAGCATATTTTGCAGTTAGGATATGTTAATTCCAGTTTTTCTTTGAATTAATGTATCTTTCTATCTGGAAGTATTTAAGTAGCAACCATCTTTCTGTTGTGAATTTTATATTATATCAGCAGAAAACCTGTTATTCTAATGGTAAATCTGTCTTGATTACCCTTTAATGTATGTGTAAATATATTTTTAACTTTTCCATATGTTAACTGTTTGCAGGCTGAAATATTTTGATTTTAAGGGAAGCAAATTTTGTTCTTGGATATTTCATAAATGTAATATTTAAAAAAGCAGATTTCTTATAATCACATTATAGAAAATAAATTACTTTGTATGCTATACTTGTGTTACTAATGCCCAAGCTCATGCAGTACTGCACGAGTGTTTTAACCAGTTCAAAATGGTACAATTATAAAATATTATATTACAAAATACAGTAGTTTTTCATCATTAAACTTTTCAGTGATGTTTTCAGCATACTTACTAACACACTGAAGTTCATATTTTAGTTAACTTGGAAAGAAGTTTACATTTTCATAAAAAGATGCTTCCCGTGTCCTGTGGTCATCAGAAATGATCATACAATCATAGAACAGTTTTGGTTGAAAAGGACCTTTAAGATCATCATCTAGTTCCAACTCTCGTACAATAGGCAGGAACAGCTCCCTCTAGACCAGCTTGCTTAGATCCCCATCCAGCCTGGCCTTGCATGCTTCCAGGGAGGGGATCTTCACAGCCTCTCTGGGCAACGTGTTCAAGTTTCTCACCAACTTCACAGTAAAGAGCTTCTTCCTGACATCTAGTCTCTATCTACTCTCTCCTAGTTTAAACAATTTCCCTTTGATCCACTGACTGTAGAGGAGCTGTGTCCTGTACTTAACCAATGACTAGACAAATGAGCATGGATTAAACAGGGAATGAGACTTAGTTGCTCTTTCATGTTTAGTAACAGTGCATCTTGGTCAGAGATGATATCATAAAAGTTTGCAGAAAAAGAATATTTTAAATTTAAATCATGAAAATGTTTCATTTTTTCTAGTTTCTGAAAATAACTGAAAATGATGAAGAAAATTTTCCTAAAATAAAACATCAGCAGAAAAATTTATTTAAATAATTCCCTGGTTGAGAGGAACTATCTAAATTTGCACACTACATTTACTTGCTCTGTACATGGAAAAAGAAAATGCTTTATTTTCAAATTTTATTAGTCTCACTTCATTTATTCCTTTCCTTTAACTCTCTTCATTTCTACTGCCCTGTACCCACCAAAATTTGTTTTCCAAAATCATGAGAAGTGTACATGTATAATTTTTTCATTTCCTTACTTCTGTGTTTCCTCAACACAACTTGTCTCTTTTCTACCCGTCACAATATGTACTTGTACTTTTGTTTCTGGTGTAAGATGAGAGTAGAAATCTTCACTATAAGACCTCTATGAAACTAGTTAATCAGTTCCTATGATGCTTATACCACAAGCAGAGGAGAAACCATTATTCCAAGGGCCTTATTTTTATTTATTTGTTTGAGGCAAATTGCTTAGATAAATCAACCATGAAACGAAATATAGTTTTATTAATTACATGCTGCATATGAGGCTTTTTGACAGCTCAGCTTCTGAGACCAATCTACTAATTTTGTCTAATTCTTAATTAAAATAAATTCTATAAAACAGAATATATTTTCCTTGGAACTAAAAAACATTAGTGAGGATTTCATTATTAAGAGTGTTCTAGTGAGGTGTTGAACAGAACTCAATCATTGTTCGAGGTATTGGTAGGTTTTGAAGAAGTGTGTAGACTTGTGCCACGTGCTATTTTTTTCACCTTAGCTTTAATTTCATCACTTCTTGTCCAGAAAGTTTTAGAGCATACCAAGACTAAGAAAACAAAAACAAAAACAAAAAACAACCCCAAACAATGAAATGAACAACACAGATAGATTATGAGAGTTAAGTAGGACAGGGAAAATTCCAGAGAATCAGATTTTACGTTATACCTGCTTCATTTATTATTCTACTTTCATTCTGCCTTGAAGTAGAAACTTCTAGAAACTAGCATGATGCATAGTTTAAAGTGACAAATACAATTTGCAATAGCAGTCCATGGTCAAAAATAATTTGTTCTTTGAAGACTGACCCAAATTCCAAAGTGTTCAGCGACATACACGCTATTCAACAATTCTTCTCTTTTAATATTTATTCTAATTAGATGAAAAGAGCTGGAGGGTGCATCAAAGTGGAAGCTTCAAATAAATGTGGCATTGTCATAGGAGTTTACATATTTTAAACTAATAGCTGAACTTTAATACATATGTAATATCCCAAGTTTTAAAGGTAAGTTGGAGAAAAGACAAAACATCTCTTAAGATCTACTTCAAAACATGGACATGCAATACAGATTCCAAACTTCCATTTTCAGTTGTTCATTAGAGCCAGTCAAGTTTTTTCCCATTTTACAATAGAATAAAAAAGGAAGAATGTGTCCCACGTTGTCATGTTTGTCAGTGACCTCACATCAGAGAAGGCAGAAGAATGTTAATAGTTCTTTTCCATGCAGTTTTTTTTACAACAGAGATTTAATGTTTATTTGCCTTGCTATCTCACAAATGCAAAGGTGCATGTATATTTTAAAACGTATAATGCATTTTCTGCTTAAAATGTAGTCATTATGGTGATACAGTATATCACAGATGGAAGATAGAAAAAGGGACAGTTTTGCAAAGAATGTATACGAAATTGCATTTACTCAACCTGTCTGACAAACACAGTCACAAGGTCAATTTGAACACTCACATATGTGGGAAGCGCCATTATATTGTCAACAGTTTATGGGCTGGTCCGGCCCAGTTCCGTGACCAGCAGGGCGGAGGGATCTGCGGATCCGCGCCTCTGGGAAAGGGGAAGCAGGGGACCCCAAAATACTTGAAAACAACAGCACTGATCTGAGGTGGAACAAATGATTTTACTAAATATAGTATTAGTAAAATACAATGAGAGAGAGAGAGAGAGAGAGAGTCTGTTTGAATTGTATAGACCTCACCACAATGCTGGGGTGAGAAGTGCAGTCCAGTTGAGTGACTGAAGTACAGACGGCGAAGTGCAGATGGTGAAGCGCAGGCGGCGAAGCGCAGATAGCGAAGCGCAGAGAGCGAAGAGCAGGCGAAGAAGAAGGATCAGGTGACCTTGCTTGGAGTTATATCCCCTTGCTGACCGCAAAGTCTCCTGGGGAAATGTAGTTCTTCTCCGACGGACGAACATTCGGCAGATATCAAACCCCACTCCCAGTGCATTACATGATGTTATGGTGTGGAATACTGATGACCAAAAATCATAAAACCATGACATATAGTCAGTGAGATAATTCATTTGGATAGCCCTCAGCATCTGAAAAAAGGTTAATCACCTGATAGTAATCTGTTTATAAATGATTTGAGAAAGAAAACAAGGATTACAAAGGTACAAATTCACAGGAAATTATTTCATCTGTCTCACTTGTGAGGAAAAGGTGTTAAAAATGAAACTGAGCATTACTACTGTGATAAATAAATAATATCAAAGGACAAAAGGGCACATTTGAAAGAAGATATAAATCCACATATCATAGTGAACCAAATAGTCTGTCACAGAATAGTATCCATCAAAACAAGTTCATGATATTGGGGAAAAAAATGCTCTTGTCATAAAATAACCAGACTTTTATCAGAGCACTCAGTAAGTCCTTCAAATGCTTTTTCCCTTTTTTTTGCCCTATCCCTGTACTTTGTGTCAGAAAATGTCAGTGCTATCTCCCCATCCCGGTAAATAAAGTCAACTTCAAAACAGAGATTATGTATGTTTGCATTGAAATCATTCTTTTCTCAATAAATATGAATATATATACCATCAATCTGTAAAAACTCCAGTAATCTGTAATAACATAACTTCTGAAAGTCATCTATATAAACATTATTAATGTTTCATTTTAATATGCCCATATTTCAAGCCAACTGTGCTTTTTCACACATATTTTCTATTTCATGCAATTGTAGATGAGATCTTCAATTAAAAAAATGTATATTTATATGTGTGTTTTCTTCCATGAGACTAACAGTCTCTCTCATAAACAATTAAGGTATATGCTCAAATAGAACTTGACCTTACCATACTCAAAATAGATTATGCAAGTCTACTGGATCTCTGGATCTCTACTGTTACTGTTCTGCTAACAGGAAATCTTGCTTTATATAGAATACAAATCATTTGTCTTCCATGTTACTTATTCTTACTAAAATGAGCATTACTTCATTCTTTGCAGTAATCCCTTAATGCAACATTTTTGTTCTGGTGTAACAATTATATTGTTTTTATTTACTGAAAATTTTGGGAAAACTAATAAATAGGTCAGGGGAATTTTCATTAAAGATGGGTTTGAAGCGTGAGAAGCAAGAAAAATCACCACAAATGTCAGTCTGAAATGGAAATCTTGTATGTCTGGTTTAGTTTCTGCTTGAAAGCTAAAAATTCTTGTAGTTCTTTGTTAGTCTGGATTGCTGAACTTTCATTCACAGAGCTGTTCCCCAGAGAATGGCAAACATCCAGAGAATTCAGCAGTTTCGCTATAGTAACCACAAGAATGCAGCCCTCACATCTTTAAATGGAGAGTAAATATGGCTGCTCTTCATTTTCAAGTATAATGAAGCTAAGTTTAAAAGATAGTGAACCTCTCTATGAAAACGAAGCTTCTACTTTATTTCCAACACATCCCTGTCTCACCCACCCCTGAAGGATTTAACTAATTACTGCTGCAGGGTGAGAAAGCAGAAAGAAGTAAAAGTTATTAATGGTTTCTATTTTTACACAGAAAATAAATTATAGTCCCCAGTGGGACAGTACAGGAATCTATGTGGATAGAAGTCAGTAGTTGTCTTGTACAACTAGAAGAAGCATGACTCTACACAATTCAAATTGTTAAAATGCTTAACTGTATTTCAAATAAAGAGTTTTGGGAGCAGAGGCATTTTTAGTTAGAATAAACAAAACTTTACTGTTACTTTTTTTTTTTTTTTTAAGAAGATTCTTGAATCTAAACTCTTTTGAAATTTTAAGGAATCTTCTGGGAACTATCCAGATCTAAATCTGTTGTTTTTTGTTTCTTGTTTTTTTTTTTTTTTCCCTCCACTGTTCACCTATTTATTGCTTTGTGTACATTCCTCCTGATCTTTCACTTCAATGGTATGAGCAGCTTATGTATACAAAAACATCTAGCTTCAACACAGTGTTCTATATAAATGTTGCCACTGCTACAGCATAAATGACAACCCAGGCACCTAAATTCACCAGATTCTGAGATAATATTCAGACAGCTAAATTGATCTGAGACCAGTACAACCTACTCTCAATTTCAGTGTTACTCACACCTGAAAGCAAGCATGGGTATCCTACGGAATCTGCCCTCATGCTTGCATTTGAGTGTTTTGACATGGTTTAAAAATAACAGTCCTCCAAAATTTTAGCTATTCTGGGCAAATATCTCATAGGATCAGTTTAAATTTAGGAGTTACTACAATCATAGAATAATAGAATCATTAAGGTTCTAAAAGATCACTAAGACCATCTAGTCGAGCCATCAGTCCATCACCACCGTACACACTAACCACGTCCCTTAGTGCCTGTAAAGGAACAACAAAAATCACATTCTGACTTTCTGGGGTGTTCTTGGTATGTCTCAAACACATGGAAGTAGATTTATGGAAAAAAAGCCACTCAACTAGTTTGATTAATTCATAATTAATATGGTGTTCCCTAACACGCATTTGCAAACAGAAATGCAAAATGACTATAAGCCTAATCACTAACAGGGAGATTGACCTTATTAGGTTTTAGGTTTCTCATTTAAACGATCATGGAAAAATAATATATATTGCATTCATTTCGGTTATTAAATTTACTTAAAATGTGTCTTCTGTAAAATGGAAAGAATTCCTTAGTGTTATTGTTTCTCCTTGAGTATTTCAGAATGGCTTTACTGATTTTAATCAGTAAGGAGAGTTGTAAGGAGAGTTCAGATTCAAAATGTGTATTTTTTGAATAGTGGCACCAAACCAGCTCTTTGTGTATTCACTTGCAAAGTAAAAAGAGGCAGTGACACCTGTGTCCAGCCAAAAGAATTCACATTTAGTTGTTACATTCAGATGCATCTAGATGCTTTTGTCAGACAGCCAATAATTTGCATCTTTGTAACAACAGTGAGTGATACAGTGAACTTACAGTAATAATAAATGAAATCAGCAATTAGCCCTTGTACGGAACTCATTCTCAGGATACATTTTCAGTCATACTTTTTCTCTGGGAATCACTAGAGATGGAGCACATCATTTACTTGCATTACTCCATGCTCCAGAAATTGTCTTCCTACTGAGTTACTCCTTCTCTTTGTGTTTCACCCTGTAACCCTCTTTCATTTTATCCTGTGAATAAATCATCCCTCTGCTCAGTGCAGCACACTTCTCTGCACTGTGCTCACTTTGGGCTAAAAGAGAACACTTGCATCTCAGTGCTTTAGAGTTTTGTTATATTTGTTCTTCTGTACGTCTTTATCACCATACATTATGTCATTTTCCCCTAGCTATCCATATGAGAGTAACTATTGCCAGTTCTATAAAAGGTTTGCTCTTTATTCTGTTCTTTTTCCTTTTGTACATTTTATCACACTTTGTATAAAAGCCTTTACAAAATGGGGAGAAAAAGAGGTGAACTCTGTTCTATTCATTTCTTCAAAAGGAAAGTTGAGCATATGCTCACACTCGTTTTCTTTGAAAGATGTGATGAGACATTATACCTGCCATGTGTACAGAGTTAAAGCGGATGAAAGTCACAACTAGCTTTTCATGAAGCCCGCACCCCTGTGCAGAGTATACTGCAGAGTATCAGGTTCATTCTCAATGGTCATCCTATCATTAGTAGACCATGGAGATTTGGCTAGTCGTGATTTCTTTCAAACATTTTTTTATCCACAACTGTGGAAAACTCTAAGCTTTTCTTGTTCACCTTTACTGTCTTCAGCAGTATCTTAGAGCAGAATACCATAGATAATATAAATGCAATCAGCACCCTCTGAGAAGTTCCTGTCTCTCTTATAACTCATTATCTCTCATTTTGTCACTTCATATTATCATGTGTCTTCCTCCTGGCCACCTCTGCAAGCTGCTTAGACAGCGGTGAGAATCCCATTTCAAAATTATTCAACAAAAAAAATTTCTATGGGTATATGAAAGAAGTATAGAGCTCTGGATCCTTGAATATAACAGTATGGGTTGACTTGAACTGTCCTAGTATGACTTATTGAAACTGATGCATTAAATCAAATCAATACAGTGGATATTACTTTGCCATCTAGGAAATTACAGCTAGGTTGAAATGATATGATACAGAATGAATTCAGGTGGAAGTCAGATAAACTATTCTATACCAGAAGGCAGCAATTCTATTTGTTAATGGGATGTTAGCGTGACTTTAAACAACTTGGCAGCTAGCTGGCAAGCCTTATTCAGTGAGTAAGAGCATATGATGTATTGATATTTAAAATTATATAACCCTGATGTAATCCATATAATCACACTTATTCTGAATACTTTTTTTCTATCTATTATTGAGACAGACAAGAGCTAGGAGCATTGGTAATTTAAATGAATAAAGAAAAATGTATTCTGTAATGTTTCTGTTTATTTAACCTGACATCATTCTGAAAGCAGAGAATTTCAACATTTGCCCTCTAGAGCTCTGGTGAAGTCTGGCTGAACTAATAAAGAGATAGAAATACCCTTGTCCAGTGTCAGTGGCTGGTTTTCCACGTGTTTCAGACAGTAGTAGGGAAGACAAAAGTCTGTCTGAAAACTTAAAAATTGTCAAGCAAGTATGAGAGTAGAGGTAATTTGGAGATTTTTTTATATTATTATTTATACATTTCGTTTACCATATTTCAAGCCAACCATTTCTTCCAGTTCGCTGTTCCATGTTCTCTGTAATGCTCATACATCCACCAGAGTACTGTATGAGTACTTCATAGTTTTATCCTTATCACCTCTCTTCATTGAAGAGTATTTTATTCTTTTTAATAGTAATTAAACAAAGTAGAGAGAGAATAAGTGTCTTCCTCAGTGCTGGTTGCAACTTCTATTGCAGAACAGAGAGGCTTGAATCACATCTGTGGTACTGGATGTATACAAACCCGGCATATTTCACTGTAGTTACATAGAGCTTATTTTCAAAGGCTCACTCTCTTTTTTCTTTTTTCAGATCAAGCTGCCATGCTTGTTGATGCCAAATGAACCCTCTCTTCATTATATTCATTTATTTATTTTTATTGTAGACAACAAGTTCCATGATCAGTGCATCTCAAAATTTCTCTCGAGCATATTACCAATCTCCAAGGCAGGAGATAACTGCTGGGAGGAACTTAAAAACTTGTAATTAGTATAAGATTGTTCATTTCCTTAATTTGCAGTTTTATAATGGAATTTCTCACCCAAATGAAAGCTTCACTCTTTGAGGTGAAATTCTTAAAGATGTCTGCACAACTGCAATAAAAATATTCAAGGTGAAGAAAGACCAGCAATATGATGAGGTTATTGTAATTATTGCAAAGCTTGCAGGTACAAACCATCTGGCAGAACTGTTAATTTCATCGCAGCATATTCTCTGTATGTGTTAACTTTGTCAATAGCTTTGAAAGTCAATGTCCATTTATATTCTGAGACACTGTTCTGCTGGCAAAGGTCATTCTCTAAAGAGTTCACATAAAGACAAAAAGAATAGAATAAGCCTGAATGTTTATTCACATATTGCTCAGAGATGAAAGGTGATTCTGAATTTAACTAGGAGAAAAACATAATATCTATTCAGTAACCTGTTAAGAAACAGAATTGTAGTACTTGAAGTCATTTTAAAACTTTCTGACAGGCTAGCACTATTTTATCTTGGAAATATTAACACCTTTTATATAATGCAGACAATTATTGTTTAATTACACATATTTAATTTAAATATCTGATGATACATTGTCTACATAGTTGCTTTCTGGCTGTAGATATAAATTTTTCAGAAGAATACTCTTCTGTCATAAAATTCTGATTTGAAATAATTTAATAATTCTGAGGAAGTGCCACAATTCCTATTAATTAATCCCTGACTCTCCAAAGAGTTCTATCTTTATGAATACCTGAAGCAGTGAGCTGGAAACAAACAATAAACTACTATTTCTAGTTTTTTCCTGAATTTACCTGTATGCAAGCATATTCATTATTTTTTAATTCATGTCAGAAAAATAAAATTCAGATAAAAATATTTGCAGTGATATACAATATGGTCAATATAGATTCTTAAATACTGAAATTTAGGGTTATATTTTGTATATAGTTTTCAGTGGATAAGCACACTCTCAAAACTAGTGACAGTTTCTTCTACTGTTGCTAGAGCTTTTTTTTTAAATCCAGTATTCAAAAATCAAAGGGATGTGTGGGTGTAATTTTGGTGATTGTTGTTGCTCTTGGTGAGCTTAACTGTTTATCCACCTTTGTGTAATCACAAAGCCTGACTTTCATATTTGACAGAATTGGAATTTATACCCTTAGACAAACTTCAAATATGTAAAAAAAAAAAAGTTATTGAAAACCCAGATGTTTACAAGCACTTGCAATCTATAAGAAGAATTTTTCAGAAATATATCTCTTGACGGTCTGAATACTGAGAAATATCTTTCTTTTGCCTGAGTACCACTAATTCTAAATTTCCATCCATAGGCACTAACGTGGTGAAATCTGCTTAAGAATTATTAGTGAAAATAAGTAACAGTTAATTTTTCAGATACAAATGCCATATTCTGCAGAAGACAAATATTTTGTACAGATGTTCAAAGCCTATGCAAACTAAAAGTTTATTTCAATCTAAAAGTTTCATTTAATACCAGAATAAATTCAAAAAGAAATTCGTTTGAACACCTTTCCTATATATACATATTTTTGTTCCTAATTCTTGAAGTGTCTGAGAATCACAAAAGATTTCTGACTCAAAAACATAAAGAAGTGAAAAACATAAATGAGTAAAGCAATTAGTGGAGGGAGGGTATTTCATACAAAGAATGAACAGCAAATAGTATCTTGATTGAATAGTAAACTTACCTGATGGAATAGATCATAAACAAAACAGAAAGAAAAAGAAAAGTAAGTGAGAAAGAACATCATACTAATGGAAAATAGCAATATCTGTGGAACAAATTAAAGGAAAGAAACTAAATTTTAAAAGACCAAAACAAGGAAAATGTGCTTAGAGTTCTTATCATACTTTTAATAGGATGAAAAGCACACTGAATTTGAGTGCATTCATCTCTGGGATTTTTGGCAAATCATTTTTGCAGATGATTGCATGTCACCCACTCTGTCTACAGATACTGATCACAGCCTATTCTAGCAGAGTCTAGTACTAATTATTTCTGTACATTTTTCTTTGCAACATTCTATAAGGATTTGTAGTGTGTGTTAGAAATAGCAATTGGTTCAGTAATTGGGAAATTGATTACAGTTAAGACTGGCACAAATAATTAAATAGGGTAAAACAGAACACTGAAATTATTTTTACAAGTATTTTGGCCATATTCATCCACAGTGAAACTTATTTTTCAACGTAGTTTATTGATGTTTTAACTCAGGGAAAGTTATTTTATACAGATAATTTGAACCAGGACATTGTGGAATGATTTAGCATGTTCCATGCTAATTTTACTGGGTCTGCAGTATCCTCTGCTGATGAATAGGATTTTCATGTAGTGGAAGTGATTAACTACATATCACTCATGCTGGGAATTGTGGTAAAGCACATTTGCTTTGCCAAAGTGTATGTGAGAGTACAATGATAGTTACTCAAGAAGAGAGTATGATAAACTAGAGTTACCATTATGTTTTTGATTTAAAGTCACTTTTGCTCTATCTTCAAGGAAATGCTTTGATTCTCTTACACATTCCCTGAAAATCAAACAGAATGAAATGCAAAAGAAGGTGGATTCCCAGAATAGTTTGGGCTACTAAAGAAATGTCTACGCCTTCACCCTAAAGCCAGGAAGATGATAGACATATCAGTGTTCATCAGCAGACATTTCCATTCCAAATAACTTTAGCTCAGTGTTGGTAGGTTAGCCATTGTAGTAAAAAAAAAAATAGCCAGTGCTAAGCAGTTGAATAATTTGGTTTATTGCCCCCGTTGTTTATGAAGAACTCTCATTAAAAAAATTCCAAAATAGTACATCTAGTATTTGCTCTATTTCTTAGCCAGCTTTGGTGGCAAAGACATTGAAGGTAAGCATTACAGTGCATATACTTGAGAGGTCTACCAGATATTTTGAGGTACAAGGGCTGCTCCTTTCAGAGTGACCCACATACTTGCAATACTAAGAACCTAAACAATTTTTGAGAAAATTAGCCAGAATTTTTGTGTTCATTCTTGAATTATATCTAACAATTAAAACATTTAAATATATAGATTCTTAAACAGGTTTACATAGATCTCTCCAAAAGTAATGCCTCTTATTTATTTATGTGGAAACTACAACAGACACAAAGAGAAAAATAATAGTTTGACAGGCAAGATTCTCAGCTAAAAAACTCTTTTTTTCAACATTGTCACTATCATTAGCTATGCATTTCCTCCATTATGAATAAGAACCTGCATTCTGTGCTCATAAAAATCAGAGGTGACCCACTGTTGCTATCGCAGCTGCTGAAACACACCACCCACTGCTTCACTGTGCTCACATCCACATTCTGACTGCAGAAATGTTCAGAAAGGGCCAAAAATGCCAATGGGCGAAATTTTTTCTGCATGGAGGAATGCAGTGGCAGACCTTTGCTTTGTATGAACTTCTTTGTCAGATGCCAATTTGTCAGAGTGCCTCCTATGCTGCCATCTGCCACATAGCAACAAAATGTAATGAAATATTGTTGGGAAGGTTCCACTTCTACTGCTATACCACCAACATCTGCCTCTGACATTGTAAGCCAACATAATAAAATAGGAAGCATTACTTTCAGAGCAGCCCTGTATATACAGTGTGATAAAAGTCACTGTACTGGAATTTAAGGAGAATGTTCATATGCATGTGGTGTGTGAGGAGGTACACTTGTGAGAAGAATCTTCTAGTAGCTGAGTCAATGGACAATATACTATGGAATACAGAATGATTAAGTTCCTGACAAGCTTATATGAAATATAAACAGACAATGAAAAAATGTGACAAAGGTAGTCACCATGAATTAATGCATTCTATCTAGAAAAAAATGCTATAATGGTGGATTTAGTTTATTTGGAAAATTGCTGCAGAATTTTAGTGTAGTCTCCATAAGAATACTATTTCTATATCCTGTGTGTAAAACACTGGAATACAAGAGGAAAGCAAGTTGTATTGTCATGGATTGTACTTACAGATTTGATATTATATTGGATTTTTGAAAACTTCAGCAGGATGGAGTTGCTGAAAACATCATAAAATTGATGTAAAGTCCTAGTAGAAATTCTCTCTCATGAAAAAAACATGAGCAAAGTAATTGGTTTAACTTGAGGATAGGTATAAGACAAGGTTGTCAATTCCAGTGACCCTCTTTATCTGTTACAAAGAAGAAAAACTCAGAAAGGCACAGACAGAAATTCAAAAGAATGTTATCATTATTACATGGGGAAAAAAATACCCATTATTTCTTGATTGGTAATACTGACTGGAAATCACTGCACAGAAATTTCAGTAAAAGAGCAACAGAATCATAATACTCAAGTCTAAAGGTATGTGAAAGTACAAAAGACTGCAACTGAGCATAAAAAGATGAAGTTTTCTGAGCTCTTTGAATCAAACAGTGAATGACACAATCACCCGGGTGCTAATCATTATGAGAGTTGTAACACACGACTGCTGCTCTTCGGAAAATCTGCAACATTTTGAGACATGAATATAATGCCATAAAAAGTTGTGAAAAGCAAATGAAGCCCTGTGTCCCTGGCATAATTCTACAAGTATCAGGATGTGAACAGTAAGAGACCAGGTGTCAAGAAGTTTTCTGCCCCTGTGTATCATTACTCTCTTACTCTCATAGACAGTAAAATCTATGTCAGAATTCTGCAGTTCAGCAATCACTCAAATTTGCAGTGGAACTGAGTGACAGCTGGTATACAGGTACTGAAAAAAAGCCACTGTAGATAGCCATAAACAGCTAAACACCATCAACTATGTGCAATTTAAATTTTAAAAGGAATCGTGACTACAGAGATAATGTATTCAGAATGATTTTTTTTCCATGCAGGCACACTATTTATGCTGTGCTGTATTTCCAGATACTGTTTGATTTGTAAAACTAGACATTTATGTCATTTATTGATGTAATTATTCTCTGTCTTTGGAGAATTAGTGAGCACTGATCAATAGTTTGGAGGTTAATCAGTACTTTACTTCTTGACTCCAGTTAACTTCAGTTCAATTAAACAGAACTGATGCTAATTACTGTCCTGATTAAGCAATGGTTATTACCATATTACCATTCGCTATCAGTAGGCTAAATCCGTTTCCTGAGAGACATCTCAATAAAGCAGCTACAGTGACATAGCATGCCCCGATTAAACAGTGTGTATTCTGATAAGGTATTTACATAGAACCTTTCATGTCAATACAAATTTTAAAGAGTAGGCAGCAGCATATAGTCAAGTCATATATGATTTCACATTAATAAAAAGATGACAAAAATGCTGGCTGACTAAATCAAGCCTTTACATCTCCCATTATTAAAAAGACATTACTATCTCAAGATTCAGTATTGTACAAAGAAACCTATATTCACCTAAAGGAATGAAATAGGAAGACAGTCTCTGAAGGAGACTTTACTATTCTGAAATATGTTTCTTTGTTAAGTTTTTCTTGTGCAGGTTGTGTGTTGCTCTTTTTCTCTCTTTCCTTTCCTTATATTCGATCTGATTGTTTGAAGGTGGGAGGAAGGCTTTTGGTGCTGGGATCAAATTTTACATGACAAAACATTAGTGCCACACTTTTTAACTAAATGGAGTTCTTAATGCTGTAAAAATTAAATTCATAGTTCTTAATGCTGTAGCTGCACTTGTTTTTAAATTCTAAAATAAGCATAAAAGTGCCTACAGAATAACCACAAATAGTAAAATAATTATATTGCTATCATATTTGCTGAATTATTTATTTCATTTTGTTGCTTTCCTTCTCACACCCACGCCTTTTCTGAAGGAAATCTTCTAAGTGCCTAGAGTAACTAGCAACTGTAAAGGAGAAATGCTTTACATTTTCAAGGTGAATACAAACATTAAATAATTAATTCTTGTATGAATGTCTCTCCTCTGTTAAGTTAGTTAAGTGTAATTATTCAGTGTATAAGCATTCAGTGTCAGATGTTTGGTGAATGCAGCTCAAGTACATGGATAAAACATGATTCATTTCTCAGTTCAGCATGGAGTCTATGCATAAGAAGATAATACAATTATTGTTCTTCCTATAATATCTCCCTCTTGCAAAGTTTTTCTGTCCTAAGAGAAAATTCTCCATATCTCTTACGTGAAAACTTTTTATCTTAATATTTACAAAATATGTTACAAAATTATAGCTGTACTGGTTGTGTTTTTTCCCTTTCTTTTTCTGTATAATAGATCTTTTTTACATCCTTCACATACATAATTATATTTTACAGCAACAATTATTTAAGTTCTAAGTTTGGCATAACTTTTCAAGTTATAATTGCAATATTAGTTTAAAAAGTTTACTAACAAATGATTCTTCTAGGCAGATGAAGACAGATGTGTGCCCCCAGCTGAATGTCTTACCTGTACCTCTATTTCAGAGTCAGGGATAGAAACAAAAATGTTGGCTTTGATCTCCCCTGATGCAGCAGGTAAATCTTTTGCATTTCAGGCTCTATAATCACAAAGATGAGCCGGAGAGAGCAGGTAATATTTTGTCTAACAAACAGCTAATATTTCACTAAAAGTGCAAATGTATTCTTTTAATTTCTGTAATTTGCAACAGCATTTATTTTGTACCAATCCTTTGGAGTGGGATGAAATAGGAAATATGAGATAAGATTCCAAGACTGATGAATTGCTAGATTTATTTGGAGATGCCTTTTAACTTTTGTTTCCATTGTCATTATTGTCCATTATGTTTCATATTTTGGTAAAGTACCATTGTCCATACAACATTTTGCTTTTGATTTATCCAAAATCATGAGGCAAAGAGACTTCACAAATCAATCCATTTGCAGAGAGAGCCTTTGCCAACTAATAACTCTACTCCAAAACAGTATTTCCAGAATGGAAATAATAAATGTTGTCCAATATACAAAGCAAAGCATGGTTTGTAATGCCATTTTCTCAATTTCTCTATTTCAAATACAGACATATAAAGCTTAGCTAATAGTGACGTGTGTCTATTGTTCTGCAGATCTCTACTCTTTCCTGACTGCTTCCTTGACTTTGCCTTGTGTCTAAATAAAAACAGTAGGATTTTGGTTGGGCTTCCTTGTTTAGAAAAAAATATGTTTAAAAAAGCTGCAGTTGCATTATGCAGAGAGATGAAGAATGGCTAATTTAGGAAAAAGTGTTCATTTGGAGAAATTAACAATACAAAGCTTATTGGAAAGGAAGAATAAACTCAGGCACTCTCAAACAGCTATCATAATTCACAAAAGCTTTTATTAGGCATTATTTCTTTTAGATGCTTCTCTGAACCATAAGCAACATCTGAACCTTTGGAGATCAACAGAGCACAAACTGCAGTCAGGCCTCCACCCTGATGTTTATGTCATGTAATTCATTATATAAATCTGCTGGAGATTGATGGATTTATAAGAAAATTATGTGCTTTTAACATAGTACTTACACCCCTGTTGGGCTGTTCGAGTGTATAAGTCTTTTTTCTTGGCAAGATTTACTTTCTTGAGAACTGCAATGATTTGCTGGCTTCTGAAATTATTTTCACTCCTACTGTCATCCATTTTGCCCGTTTATAATCAGCTTAACTTTCATAACTACTGAAATAGTTTTGGGTAATATAAGCATGTACTTTACTACTTCAAGAAAGAGTAGACTGAAAAATTAATGTGTGCTGGTTAGCACCAAGCTGAATAATTAAAAGTCATTTTGAATACTTCTGCATTTTGATGCATTATGGTTCTTACTTTGGAATGCAATATGAATATTTCATTATAGATCATTATGATAATAATTAGTTAGATATTAGAGAACATACATATTTGCATGTATGTATTTCTGAGCACTTGGTAGATACACATATCTATCATACTGTGATAAAAAAGAAAAGAAGGCTGCAGGGTGACCTCACTGCAGCCTTCCAGTACCTAAAGGGAGCCTACAAACAGGAGGGGAGTAAACTCTTTGAAAGGGCAGAAAACAGCAGGACAAAGGGAAATGGTTTTAAGTTGAGGGAGGGAAGATTAAGGTTGGATGTCAGGGGGAAGTTCTTTACCCAGAGAGTGGTGAGGTGCTGGAACAGGCTGCCCAAAGAGGTTGTGGATACCCCGTCCCTGGAGGTGTTCAAGGCCAGGTTGGATGGTGCCCTGGACAGCCTGGTCTAGTATTAAATGGGGAGGTTCGCGGTCCTGCATATGGCAGAGGGTTTGGAGATTCATGATCCGCGAGGTCCCTTTCAACCCTGGCCATTCTGTGTTCTGTGATTCTGTTTCCAGATTATGATTGCTAGTTATGCTGATTCTAAGACTTAATTATTTATTCTAATCTAGTCAAATAATTCAGTTATTTATGGATTATATGTAAGAAATTAAGAAAATCTGTCAAATGGTGGGGAGCAAGCAAACATGGCAGTCTTATTCTATCCTTTTTGTGAAATTTTCTCTCCCTTTATTAGCTTTTTTTTGTTAGTTCCAGGACTTCTTAGTTGTATTTCTGTACAGAGGAGAAATCCATATTGGCAGGAGATTGATTAAGGCATTCAGTCTAGAGGTTCTGAATAGAAAGAACTACTGAAATGAACTCAAAGAACTGGTGGGGATCGTTCCCGAGGGAGGGAAGAGGAAGAACAAGAGGGAGATTGTTCAGAATTTATCCCTCTACGTTTCCATATTATGTTTGTTTTTCTTTTGTTTTTTAATTCCAGGCTTTGAAAATGTTATTGTTACGAAGTGGGTATAAATACCAAAATGACAGTGGACAAATTTGAGGGGTTACTTAGCTCAGCAGAATAATCCATATGTTATATATATATATATATACATATTCACATATATTTTCTACCAGGCCACTTTTAGCTCCAGAAATAATTAATTATAGGCCAGCCCATGTGTTTTTTATGCAGCAAAAGTCTACATGTCTTCATTTCTGGAAAATGAGAAACAGCACTTTTATTCAGTTATTGTGCTGGACTATATTGTCTTTAATTGCACGTTTAAATTCACTAGCATCTTAAATGTATTAAGCTTGTACATTTTTTAAAAAACTTTTCACATAGTTATAATTTACAGCAGTACATAGTTTCAGGAAAGTCCAGTTGAAGGAAGCAGGTACCTCCAAGTAATAAAAGTCCAATTGCAAGCACCCAATTAAAAAAAAATAATCAGATGATTCCATCTAACAGCTCCTTAGCTTATAGCAGGCACACAGTTCACTTGTGAACAGCAGCATGAGCCTTCAAACTGCTCAGAAAGCCATAGGATTTACCATTTTGAGTTATGTGCATTTTGGCAAGTCAGTGTGCTTACTCTGTCTGTGACATTAGATCTTTTGGGGTAACAGATGGTGGCAACAATTTTTGAGCTTTTTATCATTTCAGCTAACATTGTCTGACATAGTTTTCTAAACTTGAAGACTGTTTGTAGAAAAAGGGTACTCAAGTGCCAGATTTTTGGAACAATAAAAAAGCAATCTGCCTTCAGTAATTCTTCGTTGTTTGTAGGAACACAAGCTTCTGCTTACTAACTGTAGTGAAATGATGTAGTCTCCTATTTACTTTTCTCCACTCTTTGAGAAATCTGGAACAAAATTGAAGAATATCTGTCAGACAAAGCATCAGCACAATCAGCTTAACTACCTGCATTGAAATTAAAAGAATCATGAAGATAAAACCCATCTAAATGTATTGAATATACGTTGATGTATTCCTGAGCTATAGTACTAAATAATATATGAACCAATGCTTTGAAATACTTTTCAAAATATCAAGAATAAACTATATGTATGCAAAGAGAAGTATCTGGAAAGCAATTAAATAGCGTTAAACTTGGCCAGTTTCTCATTCTTGTATAATTTGCATTTATTTTTACTAGCTTAAAATAAAGGGAAGATATTCAGAGTATTGTCCTTGTCCTTCCTTTGGGCATCACCAAAAAGAGCACTGTCAATCTATTTGACACCCACTCTCTAGATCTCCTCTAGACTGTCACAACCTTACGGCCCAAGTTCTTGACCCATCGTTTCAACAGCCCAATGTTATTTTTCAATAGATTGTGAAATTTGTTGTATTTACTCTAAAGTTCTACAAAAGTGAATTCTGTTTAGCTGAATTGACAAATGCCGGGGCTGGGGGGAGGTGATAATACTTGCTTCTCTAAATGGCAGAGAACTAAAAAGTTCATTGAAGAACATTAAATGAAAAGATTATCTATAAATCTTTGTAACATGTGGCTTTAGTGTTTGTCAATTTCTGCTGCAGGTCTTTGTCTTTAACCGTATCCAGGAGGCAAAATATATACATAGAAATGAATTAGATGAAGAGCTTCTTGTGCAATTTCCATTTAAATTAGAATACGGAACTGGTAAGAGAAAAACTCACGCACACTAATTTAAAAGTTTAAAACTGTAAGTCCAACAAACTGTGGAATAATTCATTACAACTTGATGTGGCCTTAATTTAAAGGCTCCTATAATTTATTAAAGAAATCATTAACTTTCTTTTTTCCACGTCAAGAGAGTAAAATAGAATTTTTAATCTATGTGGATGTTTTAGATAAACACAACAGGATCTAAATTCCTGCTGATCAGCCCTAGACAGAAATTATTGAGAAAATACTTCATCTTGTCCTTGCACATTTGTTATTTCTTTTACCACCCTCCCCTTTTTGTTTTTAATAGAAGATGGGGATTGGTTCTTGAGGTGGAAAACTCTTGTTGGTTGTTTTCTTTCTTCAGTCTCCATCCACCCTCATGGAGATTAGTAATTTCCAGTTCTGAAACTGTTCACTCTGTTGAACTCTGATTTGTTCACTGTTGAACTCTGAAAAAGTTCAGAGATCCAGCACTGAATCACTGAACACTAGTTGAAACTCACAGTACATAGCAGTAAATTATAAAAAAAAAAAAAAAAAAAACACAAAAGTAGAAAAAAACTAACTAGCTTAACTATTTTGTGAAGCTTCATGCTACACTAGGAGCATAAGTAAATATAATTTTGGTATCCTTATCTCCATACTACACACAAGTTGAGGGTTTGTCAATATACTTCTAGGCTCTTTTGAACATTTATCAGTCAGCATTGGCAGCTGTGACTGAATGACTGCTTGCTGAATACCAAATGTAGCAACACAAAGCTGTCATTCTTCAACAAGTTAATTCTTTGAAATTATTATTATTTAAGATAAGTTTTCTACAAATACATAAGTCAGACTTCCTACTGTCTCTGAATTCTAGGAGGAGGTAAAATACTTTTATGCAAATTGCATCTGTAAGCAGAACGTGTAATACTAATACTTCTGTTAAGTGGATTTTTGTATAGAAGATGCATTTGATTTTTCCTTAATATATCAGTGTCTTAAACATATGACTTTTGATAGTAATTTTATTCTTAATAAACTGTAAGTGCTTCAAATGAAAACTGCTGAAGATATAATGATTTTTTAAAATTTACTTTATATATATATATATAAATATATTTATTAAAAATCCAGTCTTTTATTACACAGAAAAGCTGTACTACTTTGCACTGAATGTCAAGGTTAGAGGTGAAGAATTTTTCAGAAAGAACTTAGAAATAGAAATGCTTACTTGAGGAGTGTGCAGTAGAGGAGCAAAGCCCTTACACTACGGAATTACAGATGTGTCTTTAGGGTAGAGCTGTTTCTATACCATTATACATTTGGAGATCTGAAGCGATCTTTGTGTGAATTCTCCACTGCTGAGAGTATGAATGAAAATAAGGGCTAGAGATAAACCATGTACACTTTAAAGTAAACCAAGATCTCATTAAAAGGTTTGCTATTCATCTCACAGCAAATATGTAATGATAGTGTTTATATAGTACAGAAACACAGTGTTTTTAATTACAATGCACACATTTATAGTATATTTCTGAGCCACAATTCCATCAACCAGATAAAAAGTAAGAGCTTATTTAACTACTTAACAATGTTGGGAATATTTCTTGTATACCATTATTTTGTTTACATTCTCTCTTTGGTGAAATAATATACTTAAATAATATACATAAATATGTTTCTGTCTCTTTGCTCCTACAAAATGAATGTGTTCATAAAATAATTGTGTTTCTACTGTCTGAGAAAATATATTTCTAAAGGTTTCTAGGGATTAGAGGAAAATAATCATTTAATTATTACATATATAGACAGTGTTTTATAAAAAATATTCAATATAGCACTATTTATATATAGCTCTCAGTTCTGTATGGTATTCTTTTATTCTGATATTCTTTCTATAATGTCTGCTGAATTTCACAAATAATAATGAAACCTTTTTTTATTAATATTTCTGAAATTTTTCAGTTACATTTTTCCATCTATATTGCTTTTACTTCATTCTTTAGTTTCATTGCTATTTTGTTTGGTTGCAATTGATATATTTACTGTTTTTTATTGAGGTAAATATTACCATTAAACTCATTTTCATTAGTATTTTTTATGCTAGAGCTCAATTAAATGAATACAGACGAAAAGTAAGCAGAAAGCAAACATACATCTTCAAAGCAAAATTCACTAATAATGTGAATAAATACACCTGGGAATAATTTTATGGTATTTACTTAACTTTAGTCTTGCTAATTACTCCTCGGAAAACATAAACTTAAATCTAGCATCTTACTTAATTAGGCTTTCTCTGTCTTGTATTTTATTGGTTATTACCAGACCTCTATGGCTACAATGGTAAAAATTTAATTATTTCTCAGTTTATACATAAAGCCTTATCATTGACAGTACTACTAAAAGAAAATCATCACTCAAAGATTTGGTGTCTCAATCTCAATCAAACTTTAAAAAGTAATCCTACATTTGCTTGGTTTTATCCAAGTTTTATCTATTTGTTTAGAATCTGTGCTTTTTAACTGATGTGCCATTTATACATTAAAAATTAGGAGGAAAAGGGAGGCTTATTGAAAATACTGATTTTGGATTAAACACAATGAATTAATCTGACTGTGAACTGAATGTTCATTTTGTTTATTGTTATTCAGGAATCAGATGATTTGTGCAAATAACTGCGTTTCTCCAAGACTTCAGAAAATTGGTTATAAATTATGTTAAATTCTTATTTGAGATGGATTACTCATTAACTTCCGTCTTACAATTACCTTCTTCTGTCATCATAGTGCACAGAAGCACTGACTAGCACTTCTCTTAGATAGGCAAAGTGTAAAAACTGCACAGACCTCACCCAAAAAGGTGATGAGGATAAAGGATAAAGCCAGGCCTGCTAGAGAGCAGCCTGGGGAAGTGGTAATGGGATTAGGTGAGAGGCGAGGGGCTCAGCTGAGGTGCGTCTACACTAATGCACGCAGCATGGGCAACAAACAAGAAGAGTTGGAAGCCATTGTGCAGCAGGCAAACTATGACCTAGTTGCCATAACGGAAACGTGGTGGGATTGCTCCCACGATTGGAGTGCTGCAATGGATGGCTATAAACTCTTCAGGAAAGATAGGCAAGGAAGGCGGGGTGGCGGTGTAGCTCTCTACGTTAGGGAATGCTTTTACGCTACTGAGATTATGACTGGGGACGATAACGTTGAATCCCTATGGGTAAAGATCAGAGGAAGGGCTGACAAGACAGGCACCCTAGTGGGCGTCTGTTATAGACCCCCAAATCAAGATGAAGAAACAGACGAGGTATTCTATAAGCAGCTGGCACAAGCTGCACAGTCGCCTGCCCTTGTCCTCATGGGGGACTTTAACTTCCCTGACGTATGCTGGGAGTACAGCACAGCACAGAGGAAGCAGTCTAGGAGGTTTCTGGAATGCGTAGAGGACAACTTCCTGATACAGCTGGTCAGAGAGCCCACGAGAGGAACTGCCCCACTAGACCTGCTGTTCACAAACAGGGAAGGTTTGGTGGGAGATGTGGAGGTTGGAGGCTGTCTTGGACAGAGTGATCATGAAATGATAGACTTCGTGATTCATGGTGGAGCCTGGAGGGGGAATAGTAATACTGCTACCTTGGACTTCAGGAGGGCGGACTTTGAATTGTTCAGGGGACTAATAGGGGGAGTCCCCTGGCATTCAGTCTTAGCGAGCAAAGGGGTCCAAGAGAGCTGGTTGCTCTTCAAGAAGGAAGTCTTAAGGGCACAGGAGCAGGCAGTCCCCCTGAGCTGCAAAATGAGCCGGCAGGGAAGAAGACCGGCGTGGATGAATAGGGAGCTATTCCTGAGGCTCCGGGAGAAAAAGAGAATCTACCGCCTGTGGAAAGAGGGACAGGCCACTCAAAATGAATACAGGGAAGTTGTTAGGATGTGTAGAGGTGAAATCAGAAAGGCAAAAGCCCAGCTTGAATTTAACCTAGCCGCTGGTGTGAAAAGGAATAAGAAACTCTTTTATAAATACATTAACAGTAAGAGGAGGACAAAGGAGAATATCCACTCTTTGCTGGATGGGGCTGGGAATGTGACCACTGAGGATAAGGAAAAGGCGGAGGTTCTGAATGCCTTCTTTACGTCTGTCTTTAAAAGTCAGACCAGTTATCCTCAGGATACCCCTCTCTCTGACCTTGTAATCTCGGCTGGGGAGCACACTAACCCCCCTGTGATTCTGAAAGAAACAGTCAGAGACCTACTGCTCCAGCTGGACTGTCACAAGTCGATGGGGCCAGATGAGATCCACCCGAGAGTGCTGAGGGAACTGGCGGAGGTGATAGCCGAGCCGCTTTCCATCATCTGTCAGCGCTCCTTGTTGACTGGTGAGGTCCCAGAAGACTGGAGGCTTGCCAACGTGACTCCCATTTATAAGAAAGGTCGTAAGGAGGATCCGGGGAACTACAGGCCTGTCAGCCTGACCTCAGTGCCAGGGAAGGTTATGGAGCAGATCGTCTTGAGGGAGATCATGCGGCATGTGCAGGGTGACCGGGGGATCAGGCCTAGCCAGCATGGGTTCATGAAGGGCAGGTCCTGTTTGACCAACCTGATCTCCTTCTATGATCTAGTGACCCATCTGGTGGATGAAGGAAAGGCTGTTGATGTGGTCTACCTAGACTTCAGCAAAGCCTTTGACACTGTCTCCCACAGCATTCTCCTGCAGAAGCTGGCAGCCAGAGGCTTGGATGGGTACACTCTTGGCTGGGTAAGGAGCTGGCTGGAGGGCTGGGCACAGAGAGTGGTGGTGAATGGAGTCAAATCCAGCTGGCAACCAGTCGTGAATGGTGTTCCCCAGGGGTCGGTGCTGGGGCCTGTCCTCTTCAATATCTTTATTGATGACCTGGATGAGGGCATCGAGTGCACCCTCAGTAAATTCGCAGATGACACCAAATTGGCTGGAAGTGTGGATCTGCCTGGGGGTAGCGAGGCCCTACAGAGGGATCTGGACAGGCTGGAGAGCTGGGCTGAAGCCAATGGGATGAGTTTCAACAAGGCCAAATGCCGGGTCCTGCACTTCGGCCACAACAACCCCAGGCGACGCTACAGGCTTGGGGCGGTGTGGCTGGAGGACTGCGTAGAGGAAATGGACCTGGGGGTATTGATTGATGCTCGGCTGAACATGAGCCAACAGTGTGCCCAGGTGGCCAAGAAGGCCAATGGCATCCTGGCTTGCATCAGAAACAGTGTTGCAAGCAGGAGCAGAGAGGTGATTGTTCCCCTATATTCAGCACTAGTGAGGCCGCATCTGGAGTACTGTGTCCAGTTTTGGGCCCCTCACTGCAAGAAAGATATTGAGGCCCTGGAACGTGTTCAAAGGAGGGCAACAAAGCTGGTGAGGGGTCTGGAACACAGGCCATATGAGGAGAGGCTGAAGGAGCTGGGAATGTTCAGCCTGGAGAAGAGGAGGCTCAGGGGAGACCTTATTGCTCTCTATAACTTCCTGAAGGGAGGTTGTAGTGAGCTGGGGGTCGGCCTCTTCTCTCGTGTCATTAGTGATAGGACCAGGGGGAATGGTTTCAAGCTACGGCAGGGGAGATTCAGGCTGGACATGAGGAAGTATTACTTTTCAGAAAGGGTGGTCAGGCACTGGAATGGACTGCCCAGGGAGGTGTTCAAGGAAAGACTGGATGTTGTGTTGAGGGACATGGTTTAGTAGGAGCTATTGGGAATAGGTGAACGGTTGGACTGGGTGATCTTTTAGGTCTTTTCCAACCTTAGTGATTCTATGATTCTATGATTCTATGAAAAAGAACACAGACTAAATGTTAGCTGAGGAGCACATGCAGAACAAGAGAGACAAAGAGAACATAAAACTTATTTGGAAGCTTCACTGCCATCTCAGCAAGAGAGATTTTCTCAAGATTTTTACTGGCTTTTGCATTGAGGAGAAAGAACCTCGAAAGCTGAAAAGTGGTTAGCCCATTTACTGCTCAAGATGCAGTTTCCCAAATGTGAGAAATACTGCCTGTTAAGTACTTGAAATATGACACAGGAGCAGGCATAAACAGAAGTAGGAGTTAGTAATGAATGAAAGGTGCTAATATGACAAAGCTGTGAGGGGTTTTGAAAGCAAGGAAAGAAGGTTATGCTTGATTCCCTAGAAACGGGAAGAAACAGAAAGGTAACAGATGGGAACAAAGCTTTGAACATGGTCTTCATAGCAGCATTAAGAGTGAGACATGTTTGTATTTATAAGCAGACAACTGAGGCAACGAAAGTCTGAGTGCGTTAGTTGCCTCTGAGTTCCAAAGTCCTTACTTAACAATACATAATCTTTAAAGAGATAAAAACATCTGAATTATGTCTCATGAAAGACAATGAAAAAAGGAAATATAAGGGCCTTGAAGGTGTGGAAGATGAAGATTTGTTGTGGTATCATTTGTATGATACCACAATGTATCGTTTTTTGTTGTTGTTTTTAGACAACCAATAAAACTGTATTTTTTAGGTCATTCCAACCAAAAAATATACATCAGTTTTGAAGTTTCTTTACAAAAAGCTCTTTTCTTTAACCAAATGACATTTTAATGAATATGATCACTAAACAAAATAACATTTGACTGAACAGAAAGTAAATTTTCACTGGGAAATCATTCCAAAAAAATCTATTTAATAATCCTATAGTAAAGTGAAAAATTTTAATTAATACAATATCTGACAAGGATTATAGAAAATAAAAAGTTTTTAGTGGTGAAATTTTTTTCATGCAAAAAAACCTGGGTCATTAATAACTTGATAATCAAGAAGAGGCTACAGTAATATAATGTAGGTAACGATAAGTAATATTCAATAAGTTATTTCTGAACATGTCTGTTTTTGTTTCTGTGATGTGTTTATTTTGTTTGGATTTGCATTTTGGGGTTTTTTGTTTCTTTTTTGTTTCTTTTTTTTCCATTCTGTGCACTGTACACTCTCAGATTTATTTTGCCCAATGGTCAACTAGTAATTCATTTCTATGTTGTCATTACCTTTTATTTCTTCATTGCCAACTTTTTTCTTTCTCTTTCCCAATATATGTAGATCACTCCGTAATGTCTGCTATTTATTTCCATAGAAACTACAACAGATATAAAGAGCAAAATAACACTGTCTGATAGAGAAAATTCTCAGCTACAAAACACTATTTTAACATTGTCACCAGTATTACTGGTACAAATCTACACAAGCAGAGCTTACCCACTCTTGTTCTCTCTGCTGAAACACACCACCCACCCCTTCACTGTGCTTGCTTTCACTGGTTGGTCTCCATAACTGTTCAACAAGCATCAGAGATGTCAGTGGGATCCATTTTTTTCTGTATGGAGGAATTCAATGGCAGACCTTTGCTTCATATGAATTTCCATGTCAGACATGAATTAAGCACACCACTCCTCTGCTGACATTGGTCACAGAACAACAAAATGTAACAGATTTTTGGAGGGAAAATTTAACCTTTACTGGCATATCACTAATACCTGCCTCTGACGTTGTCATCCTACATAATAAAATAGGAGTCATACTGTCTGAGCAGCCCTCATAACATAATAAAATTATCGTAAAAAAACATGTAACATTAACCAAGTCTAGAGTGAAGAAATGAACAGAAATGCAGTTCTAAAGGAAATATTTCTGTAGTTTTTGTTCCTTTGTGCATTGTCATGGACCTTTTTTAGAGACAGTACTTTTAAATCTTCATTTAATTTACTGCAGGTTGTTATTGAAATTTTAGCTTTGATTAGACAATAGAAATAAACAGGAACATTGAGGAATGCTAGGAAATAATCATAACATTTAGCAAGACCATAGTGCTCAGTACTAAATTGTTGCTAACTAACACATTAAGAGCCCTAATCAGTGATGGGCTCTACTTAGCTGGCCACATTTGCCATTGTGGGGATCATCTAGATGATATGGGAAAACACTTCCTGATGTATCATTACATCTTGTACATGGCTTACTTGCCTTACAAGTCCACCAGAAGCTCAAAACTTGGGTGCTTTTTCATAGCATTGGTGAGACGTTTTTGACTTTTCAGACTTTTTTTATGAGAGCTTGCTTCCTTCTGAGTTGACTCTCCTTTGTCTAACCAACATACTTAGAATTGTTATTAATTTTGGAAGCATTAAATATGTCTGTTGCCTTGTTCTTCACATTTATCTGGACATAATGCAACTCTTTTGCAATACTAAGTGATATGTTCATGAAACAATTTGTCCTCCACATTCTTCCTCATACTATTTTTAAGTCGCGTAATGTTTTTATTTCATTGTCAGATATTTTTAAAGATCCACCTACCATTCTAGATATTAATCATTTACACAACAAATAAATTGTGTAGAATATAGAAATTAGTATCTCAGCACAGAGAAAAATAAAATACTGAAACGAAGATATTCAGTGTTTTCTGGTCATGGTTTTACTTATGTATCTCGATGATTGATTATTTTGCATAAAAATTATATTAACATACGTGAATTTATTAACTTGAATATGTTCTTTAAGTGCTTTCACTGGGGTCTCTTCATCTCAATTACATGAGACACTGGTGCATGGGTTCTTTCACATTGTTGGGTGCTAAATGAAGTAGGTGATGCCATAGGCAGCACAGTACCACATAATTACCTAATGTGACTATGTCCCAAAGCGATGCATGCCCTGCTACATCTTTCGACTAAATTGTTTCATGAATATGCAAAATGTGGTTAAATTGTGGAGAACGCAGAATTATTTACAATTCAAATACCACCACCCAAATGCATATTAAAATTAATGACTTTTGGATAAATGCTAATGAATAGGAAATAATTCTACTTTAAAAATAAGAATATTCATACATCAATAATTGATGTGTTTTCTCTTGTAACTAAGTAGCTTTGTTTCAAGTTAGAGCAAAAAGAATGTCACTCTTTTTATTAGTACTAAATGGTCTTTTATTAGAACTCATATTTATGCCTACAAATAACTTCATGTTGCTTTTCTCTATCTCAGCATGGTCATGGTTAGAATTATTTTATGCAGAGCTAGGTTTTACAAACCCAAATCAACACCTTAACACAAACATTATGCATGACTAGATTGGGCATGCTAACTGACAAAAATCCATAATTCAGGTATCTACTGGCAAGGGAAAAGTAGACGTGCTTCAACACACTTGTTTGTATGTAATCTTGACAAGGATGGTTGGAGTTCTGTTTTGATGGAGAAAAATTCACAATGTCAGAAATTATGCTGAAGTTATCTTAAATTGTATAGTTACATTCTACATTGTAATAGTGCAATCCAATTTCTATGATATGGGATGTTGACTTCCTGATTATTAAGTTGTTAACCATACTTTTCTACATTTCACATCACTGTTTCTTTCGCATATGCTTTTGAGGTGGGTAAAACAACAAATCACTGTTTACGGCTCTGCAAAGAAGTTAACAGTGCTATTGTTCATGCCAGATAGATTAATGCATAATATGGTTCAAAAAAAAGATCTGAAAAAAAACAGATTCTAGTTATGCAGATCTGTTCAGAAATATTTTACAAAGATACAAGAAGTGTCAAAAGAAAACTTTCTTAATGAATACACTGTGCTGTACTTTTAAAACTTGTGACTTAGGACAGATTAAGCGTACTTATTGAACCACTTGCAGTGCTAAAACAGGGCCTAAGTGAGATTAAGGAATCCATTATTTCACTTGTCATTAAAAATGAACTTAGAACTCAGCTTTGGAGATGTTTCTACTGCCTCTTCATGCAACTAATGAAAGGTCAAGCTTTTATAGGTAATGTTATCTTCAAAATCTCATTATTTAATAATGTTTTGGGTAGATTTTTTTAAGAACTGCGATAGAGCAGAAATAATTATTTCTATTGAAACAGTACTGTAATTCAGTAAATCAATTATTTAATTCCCTTACTCAATTTCGTCTCCCATGAGGCTCCCTGCTTCCCCAGGCTGCTGGTTCCCAGGAGCTGTGATATCTAGAAGGCATCAGCTCCTGTAAAGGCTGTGTTCTGAAACCACTGCATAGAATCAAGCACCTGAGAACAAATTGCAAATTTTGTGAAATCGTGTAATAGGTTGAAATGGACCTTGAAAGATCATCAGCACAAACCTCCCATGGCAAAAGGGAGTCAAGGTGAGGTTATCTAACCCCTTGGTCAATTGCATTAGAGTGGCTTGGAATGGAAGATAACCTTGTTTCATCCACCCTGACATAGGCAGGGCTGCCACCTGCTAGATTAAGCACTATATGAGGTTGCCCAGCGTGGCCGTGGCCTTTAATACCTCCAGAGCTGGGATATACACAGCTTCTCTGGATAGCCTGTTCCAACACCTCACAAGTTTTTTTGTAAAAAACTTCCCATACATCTTACCCAAATTTCCTCTCCTTCAATTTAAAACCATTCCTTCTTTTCCTCTCACTATCTACCCATGTAAAAACTTGATTTCCCTCCTGTTTATAATCTCTCTTTAAACACTGGAAGGCTGCAATAAGGTCTCTCTGGAGCCTTCTCTTTTTCAGACTGAACAAGCTCGGATTCCTCAGCCTATCTCTCTAGGTTCTCTAGCTCTCTGATCATCCTCATGGCTCTCTTCTTGACTTTCTCCAAAATCTCAGTATCAACCCTGTATTGCAGGCCCTAGGCCTGGGTACAGTGCTTCAGATGGGGCCTCACAAGTGCAGAGTGGAGTGGGACAATCATCTCCCTATTCCTGCTGGCCACTCCTCTTCTGGTGCAGCCCAGGATACATTTGGCCTTCTGAGCTGCAGGAGCATACTGCTGTCTCATGTCTAGGTTTTCATCCAACTGGATCCCCAAGTCCTCCACAGGACCGTTTTACTCAGTGAGTTCTACTCAGTAAGTTCTACTCCCAGTCTGTATATGTATCTGGGATTTTCCCAACCCAATTGCAACACTTTGTACTTGGCTTTTTTGAGCCTCTTTAGGTTTATGTGGATCCACTTTTTAAGTTTGTCAAGGTCCCTTTGGATGGCATCCCTTCCTTCTGCCGTAGTAACTGTACAACTCTGCTTGATGTCATCTGCAAACTTGCTGAGGCTGCATTTAAGCCCATCATTTTTATCAGTGGTAAAGATGCTAAAGAGCACCAATGCCAAGATGGACCCTTTGGGGACACCACTTGTCACCAGCCTCCACCTTGATATAAAAGCTGCAATTATTGAATTAATTCCTTATCCGCCTTATCTTTGAAAACCTCAAGTGACATGTACTCAACAATGTCTCTCAGGAGGTTGTTTAAGTGGTTGATTCTTAATTTAAAATGTCTCTTTCTAACATCAAGACAAAACATCTCCTGGTAAAGCTTGTACCCATTGCTCTTTATCTTCTCTATGTGACTCCTTTTGCAGTGAGAATTGCTGTCCTCTCAGCCACCAATTACCTACTGGCAAATTATAATAAGATTCTCCAGGAGCCTTCTCTTCTCCAGGGTGAAAGGACCCAACTCTTTCCTCATAGCGCAGGTTCTTCAGCATTCTGATCATCTTCAAAGTCTTCTCCAATTTGTTCACAAGTTTTTTTGAATTGTAAGGAACAGAACAGTTGCAAATTACTTCTATAACAATTTTTTAAAAAATCTTCCACTTTTATTTTAATGCAAATCTCATTGCTTTATCTCATTTTACTGCTATAAGGTCATGCTGCCTATCTGTGCCTCAGCTATGAGTTTTAGAAGGTTCATTTCCACACCACATATCAATTATTTTTCTATGAATGCTAACTAATTAATTTTAAGATAATTTTAGTGAAAATGAAGCAGTATCATTAGCAACACTGACTATAGGTTAAAACTGAGTTTCCCCATGATACCTGAAACAAGTGACACTTAAAATAAGTCCTGATTTATTTCACTTCCTGATAAATTTTGATTGTTCGCTCAATTTCTCTGGTTCTAGAAACTAAAAACTTACAGAGCAGCAAAGCAAAGCCCCAGTTATAACTGTCAAAGGAAAGATCATTTATCATGTTCCCCAGAATGATTAAAAACATGCTTTCCATGAAGTGTTTTTCTATAGCATGAAAGTATTTCTGATTCAGGTTTTGTTATCTATAATAAACAAACAAATATATAAATAAATAAATAGCAAATGACAGAGAGATAGCAATAATTTCTAAAACTCATATTCTCTGCACCTTTTATTTATTTCAGTGGATCTGTTCATCAGAGTGCATCAGAGGGGATCTGTGACTATATTCAAGACTGAGAAACAACAGAAGGATAGTAAAATTATTTGAAATTAATTATGAAATGTTACTAACTTGTCTTCAATAATGATGCTTTTCCAGGCCATTCTCATTCTATGTATAAAAAGAATGTTCAAGAAATTGTATTTTAATGTTTTTCCTCTACATGTTTGTCATCAAGAATCTAAGACTGAACTGCATGTTGCATAGTATAAATTACAAGTTCACTTCAATAGATTTGGGACCTCCAGATTAAAAAGTCTAAAGATACTTTTCATCTTATACGTAACTTCCAGACCTAACAATAGAACTCATAAATGACCCCCCATTAACAGAGTTCAGTCTATATTCAAAGTGCTTCCAAGCAGAGTACATAGGAAAAAAAAAAAAAGAAAAAATAGGGCTTTTGATAGAATGATGCTAAAATCAGTACAATATATTCATTTATTTATTTTCAATCAAGTAGTTTTCCTCTTATTAAAATTGAAATATTTAAAACTTAAGTTGAATTTCATTTTCTACAGTTCACTAAGTCTTAGCCGTGAATATAGTAAATACATCTTTACTTATAGTAATAGGGAGAAAGAATCTTACTTTTTTTTTACAGAGAGAAAAGATATTGGATTAAATTTTGTATTTCATGCTCCAGAAAGGATGTTTTTGGCAATTCAAGTCTTTGATCAGTTGGAAACTGATTGTAGAACATGCTGTATTTTGAGACAGAATTAAATGAAATGTCTCCAAACATCTGAAAGCCAATGTACTCATTTAGGAGAGTGGCAAACCAGGTTCTAAGATTGATTTTGTTAGTGATAGAACTACTCCAGTAATCTTTAGAAAAAAAAAAGAAAAAGAAAGACAGAGAGAGAGAGAGAGAAATAATTGCAGGGCGTAGAGAAAACTCAAGTACTCAGTAGGTCATGTCAAAAAGCAACAGGTATTGTGAGGCTGAATGATTATGTGACTCAGAAAATATTTGGTAGTCAGACTTGTGGTATAAGAAATGCACATGTGTTTACTTTCTAATGCTAATTTTTCTGATCATTCAAAGACTTAGACAATGTGATGCCTATATTGACATCCCCTTACATTGTTTATCTGGAGTGGAATATGGGGATGGAATATAATGACAAAAATACAGGCACATTAGGGGCAAATATTACATGCGTCAAACAGTAATCAAATTTTCCTGCATGGTAAAGACATGTTCACTAGCCTAGTTTCAATTTCTTTCTTTCTACTTATTATTTGGAGGTACTTTGAAACACGTTAGATGCTGAAAATGTATATTTATCTTTTCTCCCAGTTATGTCTTTTCTATCGTATTCAAAGAAGCTTTCACAAAACTTATTTGAGGAACTCAAAAAGGAGGAAGAGATGTATGGATATATTCTCTACACAGATAGTAATATCTGAAGCAGAAGAACAAAACAACATCTCAAGATTCAGTGCAGGTTAGGTAACAGGGAGTGGATTGCATCTTATCTTCTCACTCCTGGACCACTGCACTCCAATGTTTTTCCCTGACCTCTTTCATCTGGTTCCCAGTGATACAGTTTCAATGAACTGAAGTTGTGAAGTTGCACAGAGCTTTTTATTTACTTAAACTTCCAACAGTTGTACTGCAAAATTTTGTCAAGCATCTTATCACGTCTTCTGATGAAACAGCTCATAACAACAATTTACATGAACATGACTTATAAAGGCTTATCAGTAATTGCTTAATAATAATAATAATAACTTTCATTGCTACTTAAAATATTACTATGTTTATTTAGAATGATGATTGTTAATTAGAAGTCAGCAACCAGAGGTGATGAATAAATTATGAAGTACATTTTCTGTCAGTGATGGAAACAAGCAAGTGAACAGTATGATTTGTCACCGTATTATTGGCACTTGGGAAAAAGGAAGGGCTTTTGGAACAATCCTTTAGGGATCAATTAAAAATGTGCCCCAAATTATAAAAAAAAAAACACTAGTAGTGAGCTCAAACTCATTCAGCCACTTCATGAAGAGCAAAAATGTAAAATGCAGCTGATGTGAGTTTTATGCTTAAATCCTGTACATTCAAATATGCTAAATGATAAAAAGTATATATATTAAAGACTGTATTCAATAAAAGGACTAAATGACAGTTTAGCCTGGAGAGTATTATTCAACAGATGCCAGTGGAGAAAAAGGGTATTTCTTTTCAAAAGAGAGGCACAAATTCTGCAAGGGAAGAGAAAGAATCTGTCACAGTTAACCATTTCCAGTTTCTTTTTGGTAATAGATGTTCTATCATACTGCTATTGCATGTACTAGTGTCTGTAAATGCTGCTGTTATGCAATGACCTCTGGTCATCACACTACCCTGACCATAAAAATATGTCCATTTCTACTCCATGGATATTTTCCAAGAGGATAGGAAAAACACATGCTAAATGCAAATAAGAGTGAAAGAGAGGGCAGGAGCAGAAAAAATATTTGTGAATTGTTCTTCAAGTACAAGAAAAATGTAAACTAAGCAACAAAGTGTGGTGTATGTCTGTTAGATAAAAAAGAAGAAAAAAGGTGCTTACCTAATGAGAGACTAGAGGAACTTTGAAAGATATGGGAATGGATTCAGACCGGAGGAAGATAAGATTTTAAAAACTGCATTTAGTGTGTAGCATGAAAAAAAAATTACCAAGAGAAATTACAAGATGGAAACAGTGTAAAGAGAATGCTTGAAATTTTCCTACAAATTGTTCAGACTAAAAATTAGACAAAACCTATGCTAGTGGGAAGGCTTTCTGGATTTGAAAGAGACTATGAGTTAATGCTGTAAACCATGTTGTTTCCAAAGGCTTTAGTGATGAAGAGAAATAGGAAAAAATGATTAGAGACAGAGATCAAAGTTGAACATTTTAAGAAGAGAGAGAGAGAGAATATTTCAGCATCAGGGCATTGAGTTACATATGATTAACAAAACTTTGTCTTAAATCTCATGACACTCATATAGACTGAAAGATAGTCTTCTATCTGTCACTTGCTTTGTGATTGGACTGGCTTTATCTGTATTTGAATACAGAATATTTCTGTATGTATATAATTATTTCTGCCTATTGTGATATCTTTACTATATTTCTTTCTGATTTTAGCCCAGCATGGAAGTGAGGAAGAACACAAAAAACAAACAAACAAAAAACAAACAAACAAACAAAAACAAAAAACTAGAGAAAGTTAAGACCTATGTAACTAATGAGTTCTTATCACAGAGTAAAAACCATATACAGGGTTCCAACATTATTTAACTACATCTGAACAATTACAGGTCAGGTATGATTTTTTTTTCAAGATGTTGACGAACAGTTGAAGGAAGATAGTGGAGCTGAGAATTGGTCTATGTAGATGCTGAAAGCAGAAAAGTAGTCAGGATTGTGGGCACAGAGTGAACATTTATCAAAATGACAGTACTGGAAATGGGTACAACCTCCACACAGAGAAAAAAAAAACACATTTGAAAGAGTGATTCAGGAAATATTTGATTTACAGTGGAACTTTGTTTAATAGTTTGGAATATGGAGATTCAATGGATTAATTTTTTTATAACTAAAGAAAAAAACAAATAAAAACATACTTCTGATACTTACACAGCCAAGTAAAATTATTTATTTTGTATTTTCTGAACTAGCAGCTGTTTACTGGATGTTTCTCCTTGCAGTAAAATATGTTTGATTTTCATCAGGAAAGACTTAGACTTTTTCTACCCTGTTTCTCCTTAATATTACAGAGATTAAAATACACGGTGTCAAGAGTAAGGAACAGAATTTATATAATACTTCCACCATTTAATGAAATTACTATTTCATTATTTACAAATAAAGAAAAATGAACATAAATGAGCCATTTTGGAGATGTTTTTGAAAGAACTACCATTTGAATATTAGGAAATGCAAGAAGTGCAACAACAGTATCAAGCATAAAGAGCAGAACATACTTCTATTAGAAATCTGCTTAATGTGCAAAGACTAAAGAAGTTCACAATTTAGTCCTGCTTTGCTGTATGCTGTATTTGAATTTTTGGATGTATCACATCTGTACCACACTGTTCTCTGCTGTAAAATAGTAACAAGTGTAGTTCTTAATGACAGGTTGTAGTGATTATTAATTTATTAATATTTTGTTGAAGATTTCAGATGGAAGATGCTAAACTGAAGAATTTAGCATCAAAACAGAGTCATTGCACCTACTGCAGAGGAAACCTTAGCTCTCAGGCCTGCATCAAAATTATTCATGTCAATCATTTTGCTTAAGGAAAGCAGACTTCAGTGTGAATCATGGACACTTTCACTGATGATTACAGAAGCATTTCTCCCAAGAGTAGGAGTCTCCCGCACAGCTTCACTTGTTACACCATAGTGCACTACACGCAAATGGTACTCTGGTGTTGCATCAGTAGTTTCCTGGATCAATTTGTATTTTTTGAAAACTCCTCTTTTGAAAATTCCAACCTCTAAGTCATCTTGCTTAGTTCTTCAGATCAAATCAGACAAGCTCTGACCAGATGATCTTTCCTTTTCAGTAGAAAAATCAGATTTGTCATGCGAAAGTATTATTTATATTCTAACAATCTCGCCAGGATTTATCAATTGGCAAGGCAGCATCCATGTGACCCAGAAAGAGCTGACAATGTTAGTGGAAATTATAGAATGGAAATTTTGACTTTATAAGAGAATAATTTTGGTTCTTCTTTTTTATACATGCTTACCAAAAAAAAAAGTAAGCCCCAAATACTTATGCCTCAAAGAGAAGAAAAGAGAAGACATGCTGCCAACTTAGACTTTTCTGATGAACATATTAATATTTCTGTTCACAAAATCTTACAGAAACTTTGAATCATAATTTGTTTTGAATATAACATGAAAAATAAAGTAGCATTCTCTGGGAGTATAGTCAGAAAAAAACAAAAATCTTTCATCTTCTTCAAACTCTTCCATTGCTGGTGGTCTTAGCCAATCTTTTATTCACCCAGTGAATGCCAGAGCTTGACTGAGATTTATTACTTGTCATTAAATTTGCAGATATTTCAGACATTGCACATGCAAAAGCCATTGTTAAAAATATAGTTTGAGACCAACTGTACTGTAAGAGAGCAAAATCTCTGAGTGTGAGTCCAAAAGAAGATTTAGGGCACTCAGTTTTGGTGGATTTTTGGAAAAGAACAATCTGCAAGGCTGCTGCAATAAATAAAACACGCTGGCTAAATAAATAAATAAATAAATTAGTTAAGAACTAGAACTACTTTATCCTATGTAGTCAAAAAATAGAGGAGTATGAACAACATAAAAATTGCTCTGACTTCTCAAAGAAAAAAATATAAGGAAGGGCTGAGTGGAACAAAGCACATTCTCAAAATGCAGTAAAAAGACTAAGAAATATAGGATATAGCACACAAAAAAAAAAAATCCCAAGATTACTGTTTCCATAAGTACAATCAAAAGAAAGGAATAAACCTATTCAATCTCCTGCTAATTCTCACAGATCTGTGCCCCCTATTGGAATAGAGATATAAAGCTTGCTAACCTCAGAAATATAAAGACACATCAAAAGTACAAAAGGTCACACCAAGTTTCAGGAGAATCTTAATCTTCATGTTAGCTATAGGAAAGTTCAGCCTACATCTTTTACGGCAGTGACTTAGAAAGAAGCTTTTAAAACTAGTACCCAAATTGTAAAAATGAGATTCAAATGCAGGTTGTCATCCTTAAAATCAGATTGGAACAGTATTACTTCCTTAAAAGAAACAATTAAAAACTGAAAATAGTGCAGATGCAGACTAGAAGGAAAAAAAAAAAAAAAAGAGGAAAAATGTAAGTTAAAAAAGCACATCTGTAAAAGTTTTATAAAAAAGAATAATCAGAGGGAAATAGAATAAAAACTTTTTAGTAGATGTTCACATCAAACAAGAAAAAAATGTAGAGATTTGAAAATAATTTCTTGAAGTCATGTCGGCTATAATTTTAACAGCAGAAATTGCATTAAGTATAGGCAGAAAGAAAGAAAAAGCTCATTATCAAAGATTTGCTTTGAAGTATTGGGCTATGACAAAGGTACTGCAGTGGATGAAAGCCAGCTATATTCAAGACATAATAATTCAGCATTTCTCTCCAAGGCACTCTCTAAAGTTTTATCAATCAAAACAAAAATGTACTTAGAAATAGTGTACATATGCAGAGCAAAAGACCATGAAAGCAATCTGAATACAGAAAAGCCGTGAAAAGTCCTTTCCAACTAATTTAAAGAGAAGTCCTCATTAAATGTTTATTGAGTGTATGTAAGCTTCTAGGCAGTATGTGATGTCAATATGTAGTCTTTGCTACTTTGATAGTTTTGTGTTGGATTTTTCCTGGTGGATTAAGAGATAGGAACATCTTAATGCTGCAGTGAGAGAACAGTAGTCTGAGGTGTTATGGTTTCATTGGGCTCAGTAGATCCCCTGGGACTCAATTACTTATAGGGAATTAGTGTGTAAAATGATCCTAGATCACTTTATCTTTCATTTTATTGGGAAAAGCATCTTTATTACTTCTCTATGTATCAGAGCTAAACCATATGGATAATGTCCTATCACAATGCCCTGACAAAAGTCATGAAATACTGAGAATCTTGTTGCTGAACAGCAGCCTGCATCACACTAACAATTTTCCTTTTCCAAACCATTTTTAAAACAAGAACAAAGCGTTACTGCTATGCTTTCTAAAATAAGTTCTACAAAGCTAATGAATAGGAACAGACAGACAAGACCACTTTTTCTAAGCCCAAGTATGTAATTACATTTCTAACAAAGAGCTGTGAATGCTGAGTATTTTTCTGAAATAATACAACTGTTCAACCCAGAATTTTCCATACTGAAAGAGTTTGCTTTCTGTCCTGCAGGCTGAAAAGTCATTTATCCTTTATCCCTCCAAAAATTTATTTCTCTGCCTCTCTCTAGTTTTCTTATCCTGTACCAACTCCCTTATTTTATTTTATTTTATTTTTGCTATAATCCTATGTTTTCCTTTATTCTTCCAATGTGCTATTCTTATTGGAATGTCCATTCAGGCATCCCTCTAAATAGACCTTGTTCTGCTGAACATAGATGTTAATAGTGACAATTTTTTCTCTTTTGTGTCCTCTTTCAAACAGAGTGAATAAACTATGACAAAAGTATTCTCAAACTGGCTGTTTTTCTTTCCCTCAAAGCATTCACTGACACCAATTTGATCAGAGAAGCACATGAATTGTTTACATAAATTTAGGAAACTGCTTTAAAACCTTATCCCAATAGATGTGTTTGTGATTGCCTAGGAAAACAGAAGAGACCTCATAATCCTAGTCATATGACATTTACCACTCCCTCTCTTCCCTTTATTCCTGTAATAGGTATTTAATGGAGTAGATCTGTCACTGGTGTAACAGCCATATGCTCATTTCTATTAGCTTTGAAAATCTGTAGCCAAAAATCTATAGCCAGTGATGGGCTGTTGCATTCTTATGTTGACCTGTTAGTTACCCACAGCTATTCTCCATTCACCTTATCAAATCTCTGCCAGTTAACACCAAGTGTTCCAGGAAACACTTTTGGCAAGCACAAAGCAGTAAAACTCCTGCTATTCTGAGCATGTATCAAACAGTCCTATTTTCCTAGATTTATATCAAGCATGCATCAAACTCTTACTGGATAAAAGAAAAGACTGGAGAGAAATAACTCTATGCTGACAGCATGTTGATATGGTCTAGATTCCTATTTGCCAGCAAGGTAGGATAAAGAATAATACAAGGGAAGATTTCAGCAAAGGCTACTGAGGTCAGACCTTACGCTATGTCAAGGACTGGAAAATGTAAAAATAAATGTAGCTGCATGCCTCCTGAGTAGAAAGAGAATGAGATTAAAGACATTGCTTAAAAAAACCTCTTCAATAATAGATTTTTTTTTTAATGGCCTCTCTTCCAGTGCATTTTTATTTTAAGGCCCTGGCAAAGACAGCTTCTACATGGTCTAATAAAAAACAATTTTAAGTAGATTTTGATAGAATGCCTTACAAGCTCACAGTAATTACTGCTTTATAAATTGTTTATGGTTTTCCAACAAGTATTTCATATGTATAAAATGAAAGTTTCTATCAAATACTTCATCAATAGTCTCTTTACGTTAGTTTCAGTATCTTTTAGGTGTATTTTACCTTCCTTTTTCTCTCTTTCAGTAGTTATCTCAAAAGAAAGAGTAGATTATAGAGATGTCTATGCAGATAGCACACCCTCAAGCTCTCTAAGCTGCCTTTTCTAACCTTGTGATGGGAGATTTGTTAGACTCATGTGATTAGAGCTAAATTGTAGAAGCTGGTCTCCAATTGGAAATCTGGATCTGAGCTCTAAGATCTTTTGCCTTGGTACTAGATGCGGACAGAAATGCTGAACTACTAATGATCATTGTGTTTGCACACCCTGCAACAGCCTGACTGATGGAGGGACTGTTGCTTACATGAACAATGCTGCCTGCTGATGCTAATCAGTAATATCTTGTCCCTGCTAGAGACCAAGACTTTTAAAGGCAACAGAGCAGTAATAGCTCTTACTGGGCATGCACCTTAGTAGCAGATAAAGTTCCTCACTTTTAGATTCTTTGATTTCTGATGTGTGGTGGATATTGGTTGCTTCCATTCCACAGCCACAGACAGAAAATAAAGGTCCATGCCATGACCAATGCACCTATATAATAAAACAAAATACAAAATAAAATAGGCAAACAAACAAATAAAGGAATAAAAAAAGAATGCTTCTAGATAAAAATGAAACAACTTAGAGAGCGATTGAAGAAATACGACTCCACAGTTAGGAAAAAGCTGTTGCAACAGAAGAATCCTTGCCAGGCTATTGCTTGTCAGGTATGAGAGAGCTAAAAATCCTGTGTTAAGTTCAAAAAAGAGTACCTTTACAAGGCTGAAGAATGCCTGTGGGTAACCTGGAGTGACTGAGCACCACCTTGCTGTGACAAACAACTTCAAATATTTGTCACAGGAACAATCACTGAAGGTACCTCAGTCCTTTGACTGTGTGCCCGAAGATCAAAATTAGACATTGGAAGACTGTCCCAGTGTAATCAAGGAAGACTGTTAAAGTGGATCCAAAGTCCAGGGTTGTGATAATGGGAGTCAACATACAGGAGAGCTACAAAATCCTCATACAGTTTGGACAATTTGAACACAAAACTCCTGGAGAATACAGGGAACAGAGTAAAATGAAGCATTTTAACTAAAAGAAGCAAAATCTAAAGCATGAATGAAATGCTGGAAAAATTATAGATGTGAATATTAGCTTCTCCAACTACTACAGGCATTCCTTCTGTCAGGTGAGTGTGTTATTCTTCTGTTGAGCATTGTCTTTTATGTTAGTGCTGGACAAAACAGTTTTTTTTCTCATTGTTAACTTTCAGAAATAGAATTCTGTTTCCTTTCAATACAATGATTTATAATTATGTATAATATGCTGCTTTCATATGACCATGTTTTCTAAACGTATTTTATGTTCTTATCGACGTACTATGCTCAGTAAAATCCATAGTCTTAGGTTTTAAAGAATCTGCTAATTCTATTGGAATGTTTGACTATCTAATATGTGCAAAGGAAAATTTGCTTTGATATTTAGCCTTTTGGGGGAAATATTTAGTGGAATCCCTTTATGCAACTCCACTTGCAGAAGCAGTATTAGCTGTGACACCTCCTGAAGCTGTCATGATGATCAGTGATGGAAGACAATGGGTAAAAGTCTCAGCCACTTTCTCACCCTCATTAAACTTTCTCTTGAGCAGCATGTGGCACTGCAGATAATGAGTTCCATCTGTGTATCACCAGTCTCACCTACAGAAAAAAAGAGGCATTCACATTTTGGAGGCAAAAACTTCAGAAAAGCCAAAGTTTTCAGCTAAAAATAAACCTTCGATTACTTGAGTTGTACAGAACTCCCATATATTCCAATTACTGTTCCATGTTTGGTCTTCAGAAAAAGCTTTTAGCAAAAATGTTATCAGGTGGTGAAGCTAATTAGTGAAACTAAATTAATCCTGATAATCAAATACCATCAATACTCTTCTTCATCTTTTGCATTCTTGAGTTGAAATTCTTTTGTGTTATCTCACATACACAAAAAATTTTCAAATGACCCGAAACTGATAATATTTACTATGAGAAATGTTAAGACTGAAATGAAGAAAAAATGGTAAGGGTCAAAAAATGAATTACTGCCGAAGTTATTATTGATTTGCAGACACTCTTTTGAAAGTACAATTCCGTAATAGCCTGGAATTCCGAATGAACTGTTCATCACATTTAGTGCATTTAAATAGTAAGAACTATAGTTGTTGATAGTATTGTTCATTAACTCAGTGCAATAAAAATATCCACTACTATCCACTGTATTTCTCTGTAAGAGGTAAAGATACACATATTGCTGATCAAAGCAAAGTTTCCCATCAAACAAGAAAAAAACTCAAGTCATCATAATAGAACAGTAACTCTGTGCAGTGCTAATAGCTATATATTGTCACTGCCATTTGCCAGCCTTTTTCCTTAACTTTGCAAACTAAGAGATAATCTCACATGGACTTGCAGTGAAATTTGCCTAAATCTAATATAATATGTATCAAAACAAATTTTCTGTGTGCACTATTATATAGCCTCCTGTTGATCCTAAGAGTATTTAAAGCCTGTTTTGCAGGCCTATGTTTTTCCCACTGTGCATGTGAGAAACAGTAAGATAAATATCTATTATTACTATTATTATTATTATTATTATTATTATTAATATATCTACTATCTATTATTATAATAGATATATCTATTATCTATTAAGTTTTTAAACACATGGCAGCAAATACCAATAGCTTATCTATTTCAGTCACATATCATTCCTTTTGCTCCAGCAAAACTTAAATTTTGAATCAGGTTTAGAATATTTAATCTGTATGTAGGATGGTGGAATAAATGTTTTGTTTCCCCTGGAATTTTAGCAGCTTTAGGGGTATAAATTTTGATTCCCTCAAGTATCACCGAGTTATATTCTCCTTTATTACTCTTTTCTTATCATTTTTTTCCTTGCTAACTTTGCATCAAGGTCGGTATCATGGTAGAATTGTCATGCATTATATATTGTGCTGAATAGTCTGATAACTTTTATTTAAAGAAGCCCAATACTTCATGCCCAAGAAGCTTTGTGGTCTTTCTGAGATAATCAAGTAGTTACTGAAACTTTTCATGTTTCACCTATTGCTGCTTGGAGAGCTCATAAATTCAGTTCTCTGATCAATAATGACTGGATAGCAAATTTCCTACAGCTTATTTCATCAAGATGATATTTTAGGTAGCCTTGGCAGAATCTAAGTCAGTGAATATAGAATGAGCTTTCCAATTATTTAAATATACAGTCCTATCAACTTCAGATATAAATTTCAATAATGTAAAATTTATGAGGGGATAGTATCTCACAGTAGAATTTGATACACATAGTGTATGGATGATGTTACTTAGGGCTCTCAAATTATTTACACTGCCCAAGCAACCAAAGAAATTGTTGATTTTGTTGTCTGTGCACATAATAATAGTGCTTACAACATAGCCAGTTATGTAGAAATGTAAAAATGAATGTGTATCACCTGTTGTGTTGCTGTATCTCTAAGATTCATAACAAATTAGTTAAATCTAATGTGTACAAATTATGTCTCACTACAACTATCATCTCTAGACACTGACTTTATTTTACTTAGTGTAACTGACTGCACGCGTTTCTTGAAACTTATAATTTCAAGTTCTTCAATTACTATGAAACACTATCTTTAATGATCTTACCCTGAAAGCTATGGGTTTCTTTTAGAAATGTCTGAGCAAGTAACATCATTTCTTGTATTTCTTATTTTATCAGTCACTGCATCTCTGCTTATCAACACTGAAACACACAGCTTAAAAACACATACACACAAATAACACTTTGCTTGATATTTTTCCTGTGTTGATAAGAAAAGAGAGTAATTTTAGTGGAATTTAGATTCATATTTGAAAAAACAAAAGGAGCTGATGAAAACAAAATCTTGTTAGTATACACTAAGACTGAAGTCCGCCAAGATCATTTTATGAGTATGGACAGCTATGGTCTGAGATTATCTTTTTGTTTGCTTCCATCCATATTCATCTCAGATTTAATTTTCAACAAAGATATGACAGAGCAGGTAAGCTTTTTCCGAGAGTGAAATAAAGGAAGGCAGAATTTACACAGCTTAAATTATTTCTAACAATTTCTCTACAGAGGATAATAAAACATACCCTGTACAAAAATCAGCTGAAATCTGACTGTCTTCCAGTACTATATGCTATTTTCTGATCTACCAAATAAGTTCAGTAGAAGTACAAACTCATAGCAGCACTCTAAGTTTGTTACAGGTTTGTGACTAAAACCTCCAGAACTCCACAGTGAGAGATTGAGTTTATTACTACTTAGAATTGATGATATACCATAATCATAGTACTAGTGTTTTCAGTATTGTCTATCTGTTTATTTGAGCACATTATTGCAATGCTTTTCTCATAACACTAATTTTTTTGTGTGTTTATTTGTATTTATTTTAGATTTTAAGCTCCCTCTGTTCTAAAAGAATACGGCATAGTAACATGACTATAAAGGACTCAAAAATACTTTGAGGTGGGAGGGAGGAAGGGTGACTGGGGAGTTGAGATCAGGCAACTTGTGACTTTTTTTCAGAGATCAAGCTCTTTAATTGAGCCCTGTAGGTTCTAGCGTCGTGTGAAGTAGAGCAATGGTAATGCAGTGAGTATCTTGTCTGTTAACAGTTATGTCTTACCCATCAGTACAAAATCTGAATATTATTTCATGCACTCTGCTTAATACCCTTTTTTTTTTTTCTATACATGAACTCCACCATAAGTCATAAGTAATGTAGATAGTTATTATTAATGTAGATAGTTATTATTAATATATTTCAGTTTTCATATCAGGTTTATTTGTGCATTTTTTATGTGAATCAGAACTATCCTCAAGAATTTTGAATACAAGATAACTTTGAAGTAGAATTTGTTACCAAAATAAAGGACTGCTCTGTAAGAACAACGTATTCATCAATACTGATTTGTTCTTTTTTCTTTTTGTAATGGTTAAATTGTACTGGGATTTTTAAAATTGGGGACTATCTGTAAATTCCTGTGTAATCCCATCTTAATATACTTTAAGAATGATCTGAAAAATAATAAATTGTCCAATATATTTAAAAGTGAGAATTAAATAATTAAATATGCCAGCTACTATCCTGTCATTCACAGTCCAGTGGCATTATAATATGAAATACATGTGGAATAAATATGTTGTTGATGATGCTTTATCTTAGATATACAGTATAAATGCAAGGTAGTTATAAATATATGTGATTTTATATAATATACAAATATTATAAAACTACAAGTATTTTCTTGGAATTCAGAAATCTAAACACAGAGATAGTATTATTAGAAATATCTATCTGTCATAAAATAAGATGTACAACAAAAAAAAATACATAAATTCTGATCTAAGTTTCGCAACCATCTTGATGAAATAAATATATATGTGTGTGTGTGTTTGTGTGTGTGTGTGTCAGGAAATTGGAAAACATTAATAAAAACGATTTTTTTTTAACAAATATGGTTTCTGATAGTCTTTCTCCACTTACAAGGTATTATAGAGCTGTACATATTTACACTGAAAAGAACACTGATAAAAAAATATTTCTTTGTTAGGATACAAATCTCTTTTTTAATTTATTTTGCATGAATATTTCTTTAAAAATGGATCTGTAGTACCTAATGTTCTTGAATGTGTCTAATTTGTTAATGTAGACGTACATAAGTATCTAAATGCTTAAGTAGTATGCAGTCACCCTGAGATAATTTCATTTGTATATATCCATAACTAAATTCTTCCTTCTAATATGTACTGTATAGTTCCATGTTTGTGATGTGAGACACATTCCATATACTCATATCTGAAAAGAAATCTTGGCTCTTTATTAATCTTATTAACCAGCTCAACATCATTAATGGAATGTATGGAATTAAATGAACAGATCTTATTCCAGGGCATTCCATAACACTGATTGTTGATTGTTAACCATTTTTTATTTTAGGAATAACTTGAGAGATGAAGAGATCTGGACTGATCACAGTTCCCATCCCCCATTCCTCTGTTCTTATCCGGGGGAAGAAGTAGATGGGGGAGGGTGGTGATTTTAATTTGTTTTTAGTTCTTACCTGGAAAGCAGGATAAATCTAATGGAATTGTACAGAAAAAAATATGTATAACACCAAGGAACTACATATTTATATTATCCATTAATTAACCATTCAGTCCATTTTTTCTTCAGGAGTTTGTCGAAATTCTACAGCATACAGTGTTATACAGTGGTCTGATTCATTTAACAAACATTAAGTTCTCAGTAAATCAATGAGAACTTTTTTCCCCTGTTCAAAAACTGCTAAGATAAATCCGTGATTCATCCTTTGAACTCAGTCATTGAAATGAGGGGGACTGAAGACAATGTCAGTGAAGATTCTGTCTGCTTTCTGTGAGTTACAGAATATTCTGCTTTACAGAACTCTGTGACAAGATTTAAAAATACACTCCTGAACAGAAGTTGTGCTATCCGTTTGCTTATATTCCCAATTGTGCTGTAATATAATGCACTTTAATAAAATTTGCAGAAATGTTTTATGAGTGCATGTTGGAAAATTCAAACCGACTGGCTCTGCCATCTGCTAGTTCTGATAAGAGACTCATCTGTCTGTTGAGCAGGTAGTGGAGAGACTGACTGGAAAAGAGAAGATAATGAAACCCTGAAAACATGCTGTATCTCACAGTTACTTGCAGACACGCATCACCTAATTGGGGGTCAAACCAAAGTTATTAAGCATTTAGAATGCATTTTAGTTTCAATTTGAATCAAATATGAATATATGCAGAACACTGCAAAGTAAACCTATTGATGTAATTTTGCCACTGAACTCAACTCCATCTCTGTTTCAGTGACAACACCAACAAGAGAAAATGTAATTGTGAAGGAACACTTATCTCAGCCATGTCAGTCAAAGCACAATAACGAAATCCTCTTACTCTGTTGGGGGCACACAATTAAAATTACTTAAGTGTTAGCTTTGTAATTACAGTCTGTCCTGAGTAAAAACCTGGGAACAAAACTGTTTTTCTCCAGTACCAAGGGAAAAGTCCTCAGTTCTGATGTATTTTAGAAGCTGATTATTTTCCTTTCCATCCAGGACTGATATACAGACATTGAGTGCTTAGTTTTTCCTGTCTCGTTTTCCTGGTTGCAATCATGTGAGGATGGTTTCCATTCCACATATAGTATTACAAAATGTAGAAAGCTGAAAAAAGCCATTATTTCCTTTCATGTAGCCATATAGCCATATAGACTGCACTTCTAGAAGCTGACAAATGTACTCTATTAATTGATAGGGGATAGCAGCCCACCATGGGCAGCTATCACTCTTCAACAAGGGTAAATCAGTGGAGCTGACTGCAGAGAGTAATAAGCTTGGATGTGCTCCTGTCAGTAATACCTGAAAAGGGCATGTTCATGGTGAGGATGGCAAAGGAGGGTGAAAGAAAATATTCAGAATATGAAGATAGTTATGGTGATAATGTTTTATTCCCCATCTGTATGTATCCTTCTTTGCTTTCTGGCTCAAAGCTTGCTTTCTGAGGTATTTCTTGTGATAAGACTCCAGGAGATGAGAGGTAGGTGTTGCTGTGTGGCAATCAACATCACTTTCTGGACAATTTTACATTTGAAAGAATTTCTTTGGAGCTGTTTACCCTCAGAAGATAGTGCTCAGGACTGTTTACTGGCGGAAGATCTGGCCTGTGACCAAATAACTCCAGCTTGCTGTGGGAGAGTGGGGGATGATGCCATTGTATCCTGTGAAGGCAAGATACAAATTGGCACCTCCCTGCTTCCTCTTATCTGCTGGCAAGGCCAGAAAAATAAAAACAAAGGAGTTTCCTGCTGAGATCCCAGAGCCAGAAGCTGCCACCACAAGGAGAGCTGATTGAACCACTTTGGATTTGAGCTGTCACTCCAAAGACAGCTGACTCGACCACTTTGGAACCACTGAAACTGAGCCAACATCGCCATGGTTCTCATCGTTGTCAATAGAACAACTCTGCCCGATGACCCACCACTACTGAAGATCAATGACTGAACTACGAACCACGCTGGATCCATGGTGGTGACTATCTCCCTCTTGCTGCCTACAAAGACTCCTTGCTTCTTCTTTCCCATCCTTTCTATCGCCTTCCTTCCCTTCTCCATTATCCTAATTCGTAATAGTGTTCGTCCTCCCCTTCCCCATCTCCCTTATTAAGATTTGTAATAAACTGGTCAGACCAACATTTGAACCATTGTTTCTTAATCTCACGCTGGGTATACAGATATTAAAAGACCTCATCTCCCTCCTATAAATTGGAGCGAGACACCGTCCGAAGATAGGATGAGAAAAATGACCTCAGAAAGGATAGTGGGAGACTGGAAAAACGTGGCATTGGGAAAATTAGAAAAACAAAATGTAGCAGCCATAGTAATCTCCAAGACCACTGTCTTTAAGAGGGGAGGCAAACTGCCAAGGAACTCTGAGTGCAACAGAACAAGCATTAACCTCTTTTTTGATGTGACCGGAACAGAGGGAAAGCCCACATAATGAGGCAAGGTACTCCTCAGTGGTGTAGGACTCCATTCAGGATGAAAGACTTGGGAAAAGTTAGGCCTGAGGGAGATCTGACTGAATGTTAGATACTACCCAGCATGAGTCAGGTAATGCCAAAGGGACTAGTCTGAAATGGCAAGTAGTGGAAATATCACAAGGAAAGACTCTGAGATAGTATGTCTCTTCAAAGACTGCAGTCAGAAAATCTTATTCTTGACAGCTCAAAAGAAATTCTTCCATCAGTTTTTCTTTCTGGAGTAAATGTGGAGTAAGTAATGTAGAACCTGTGCTCAGGCTGAATGAAACCTTTCTGTAAATCTTTTAATTCCTTTTGCCTGGTATTTTCCAGCATCAGCATCCACTGGATGACTTCTCATATTCATGTCTTCCTCCAACACAGCTGTGATATTTTCTAAGGTGTGCCTAGGGTTCACGGGTGTATCCTAATTTTTAATGTACTTCTGTGAAATTTACACACTCTCCTAGACCTCACCCCAACTGCCCCAACTTCCACAATGTAAATGTGGATAGATTTTTAAAGTCAGATCTGGTAAGGTAACATAAAAATAAAGATTAAGCAGCTGAAATTTAGTTGGAAACAGAAAAATTCCAATGTCTGGGGAGACAAGCTCTTCTTGATTAAAATTTAAAGACATTATCTGCAATGCGCTACAGTTTGAAATGTCAATAGCTATAGTCATATCTCACTGACTTATTTCAGTGTATATTAAGAATCTGGGAATGGGGGTACTAAATAAGTGTCATTATCTTAATACTTTGGCTGAAGAATGTTAAAATAGTGCAGCAAAATTATAAAAATATGCACTATAGAAGTGCATATTTGTAAGAGCAAAGAATATTTATAAAAAAATTAGGATGGTTTCGTCTATGTCAGTGAAGCTTTCATTAATTTTATTAAGAAGAAATCTGTTCTATTTATATGTGTTAAACAAACTAGTCCATTTAATGGCAATATAGTTTTATTACCTGTTCCTCAAGGAAAAGTGTCTTACATGATAGGTGAGAACTATGGCCAGTTTCATTCAGTCTAAGCTGGTTATGTGTTTTCCTATCCCCACTAAAACCCTATGTTCAGTGACTGGAAAAATTCATACAAGAATGCCTTAGGACCACAAGCCATCTTTGTACCAACTGAAAGTTCTCTATAGTATGAGATATTGTTATATTTCTCGTGAATTAGTTAATTTATTAGGAAAGAATTTCTCACAGCACAAAAGCTCATTCATGAATCACCATCAGTCCTTCATGAGGTTACTAGGGAAAAAAAAATATATTAAATAAAAGTATTTGTGGCATTTTTATAGAACTCTATTCCAGGTTGAGGTAAGGCATGGTGGAGAAAGCACAGACTCGCAGTTGAAGTGCCTATCATACTGCTTAAGATATTAATGGCAAAATAGGATTTTTGCACACGTATTTCCACATTCTTTGAGCTTTAGAAGTCTATTTGCAGTCAGCACACTATACAATTCTCAGCTATTTTTTTATAGACCAGAAAAAAGTATTCCAGCGTTGCCAGACTAGAAGCTTTTCAGAAAACCTATTTGATTGAAAAGTTTGATAAAAGTTTAGTTTTACATGAACCCAGAATCAAAACAGGTAACATTAAGTTTCATTTGGAATAGAAATAATACAGTATAAGTAACCAACTCAAATTTAACGTTTTTTGAAAGTTTTGTGCTGTTACTCTGTGCATGGAAAACTGATGTTCTCTCCATTTACAGGAAGTTTGTTTTACTTTTTTTTTTGTTTGTTTTCTTCGTCTACCTGCTCCAAAATAAGTAGATGTTTTGCATCTTTCAATCTTACTTTTCATTAGCTTGTTGCTTCCTTGAATTGGAAGTAAGAAAGTAATGTTTCCCATTGTGTTTATGACTGAGCCTGCCAATCTATTCATTTTTTGCTACAAATTGATTGTTCTTGTAGTAGTACTGAGAATGACCCCAAGCTGTGTATCTTTCAAATAACATTTTTTTTATGTGTTTTGTGCAATTTATACTCTGTTTGTAATAGTGTTCAGGAGCTCTGCTGGCACACAAACCACTGATCTATTATTCTTGGCTTTTATTTTTAAATTCTTTGCAAGGAGCACAAGAACTTCTGGATCTGTGCATGTAGACAGTATGGACACATCTGTAATAAGTAGCACTACCCTTGGCTATCAACCTTGAAAATCAGCAATGATCTTGCTTATTAGCACTATATTCCAGCGCGAGAATTAAGGCTTATAATCACCTGAAGAGAACGTATTAATTATCCCTATCACTTCTTTTTCTGCAAATCTTCCATACCTTAAAAAATAACATGGCTTCAAAGACTGCTACAGACCCTGATCCCGGTGTTTTGTGCACAAAGACAATGAAGAGTAAACTATAGTTTTTATAGGTATGGAAGGTGGTCATTATGTGTAGATAGATTAGAATATGTTTCTTCTTTTTGATAATGTGTTTAATTATTCAAAAACATATGCAGAACACTTATTTACACACCTCCTTTGTACAATATGGGAAAACCTCCTGGCAAAGATAAGCACCCTTACATGCGTATGAAATTTCCTATTTCAATTGACAGAACTTCATTAAATCATTTCTAATTACCTTCCTTATTCCTTTTTGTTGTGATTGGTATGAAACAAACATTTACAAAGACAAACCTAATGACACTGCATTAATATGAATAAATGTTTCAGAAGGCCAGGATTATATCTTTCCCATATCTTCACCTGTGGAGTTTACTTAGCAAAATCACAAATCACACAATTTCTGATAATATACTGAGCAATTCAGAGTATTTCCTTTTCAAACATTTATGCATTGTTTCTTTTTTTTTCTATTACAACTTGAAAATTATGGGTAATAAAGAAGAGAGGAATAAAAGAAATACATAAATGACAGAAAACAATTGTTTTTTCATTTCATTATTTTTAACATGTAGTATTCTACTGAAGTGCCTGGGATTTTGCAAAATTAATGTAACTATTTAAAGAAAAGACAAATTTTACTGTATTGCAGATTACCTATAATCATCTTCTGCATTTTGTAAGTTTAAGAAAGCTGTTACCTTTTGATGTTATATTAGAAAATATATTCAGTTCTCTATTTAGGAAATTGTGTTAAATCTCATTATTATTCAATTCAAGACTTAAACTTCATATTTTTACTCAACAGCTGTAAACTAGAAATCAACAAACTTGAATATATTAAAAATATTTATATTTGATATATAATATTTTTATAGTTCACAACAGTGAAAATGAAAGAATACAGATTCAAATTTGAATATAGTTTAATTTTAGCTCACCAAAGCAGAAGAAATGATTCTACCTTCCAGCATCAAAGGGTACAGAGTTTCTGTACTGTTTAAAACATTATCTTACATCCACCAACCAAAGATGAGCATGCATACACATATGCATGCATGCTCTTCCCATGCAGCAAACACAAAGAAGTTAGTATTAGTCTGGACTACAACAAAAAGAGTGCATATCTGATTTAAATTATTTTGAACTAAATTGGATAAAACAGTTCATTCAGACAATTATTGTAGATTAGATGTGTCTACAATCTTAGTTTTATTTTGAGTTGATCTTCTATATGACTGTGAGAATCCCTCTGGTTTTTTTGCTCAAAGCTTGCTTCCTGAGGTTTTTCTTGTTATAAGACTCTGAGTGATTTGTCAAGGAGGCAAGTGATGGGTGCTAACCATGTGACAATCGATTTCGCTTTGGGAACATTTGAAAGCCCCTTCCTCCAGAGCTGCCTGCCCTGTAGAAGAGTGGAAGAGAGTGCTCAGGAGTGTTCACTGGCGGAAGATCTGGCCCGTGACTAAACCGCTCCAGCTTGGTTTATGGGATGATACCATTGTATCCTGTGAAGGCAAGATATAAGTTGGTGCCTCCCTGCTTCCTCTTATCTGCTGGCAAGGCCAGATAAATAAAAACAAAAGAGTTTCTGCTGAGATCCCAGAGCCAGAAGCTGCCACCACAAGAAGAACTGACTCAACCACCTTGGGTTTGAGCTGTCACTCAAAAGAGAGCTGACTCAGCCACTTTGAAAGCATTGAAAAGGGGCCATCATCGCCATGGTTCTCGTCGTTGTCAATAGAACAACTCTGCCCGATGACCCACCACTACTGAAGATCAATGACTGAACTACGAACCACGCTGGATCCATGGTGGTGACTATCTCCCTCTTGCTGCCTACAAAGACTCCTTGCTTCTTCTTTCCCATCCTTTCTATCGCCCTCCTTCCCTTCTCCATTACCCTAATTCGTAATAGTGTTCGTCCTCCCCTTCCCCATCTCCCTTATTAAGATTTGTAATAAACTGGTCGGACCAACATTTGAACCGTTGTTTCTTAATCTCACGCTGGGTATATAGATAATAAAAGAACCTCCTCTCCCTCCTACAAATTGGAGTGAGACAGTGACCCAATTAAATATTAACTAAAGCAGAGAGAAAGTATTGTTATGATTTAGTTGTGAGTAGATTCCTTCATTTTGAATGGGGTTATCTGACTAACAAACACTACATATACTCCTTTAAAATATTTGCACAGTGACCAGGCATACCCACACATACACAAAAGCATTTTCTGCTTGTTCACCTTATATTCCACATACCTCAAATGAAATGTTTGGGTACATCTCAAATGAAAAGAATTGAGTGTTTTGACTGGATTAGAGAAGTTTCATATTTTATTTTTATATTTATCTATCTGGATGTTTTGTGTTAATATTGTTCTTCATTCCTATTACTGTGTTAAAGTTTACTTACTCAGAAAAGATGTCAGTGAAATCTTGTAAAAATTTCACTGATCCTTCTTCTCTGTTTTAATGCCCAGAGTTTGAAGATGCTCTGCTCCAACCAAAGGTGGCATCCTGGTCCCAGTGGTAAAGTTCCAATCCTGCTAATACTGAGAGACTGGCTACTAAATTCCAGAACACTCCACACTCCAAAAAATTTGCTCCTATCATACTGTAAGTAGAATAGTTATATGCTAGATATAGTATATTCATTTTTATATTCTGTGTTTCTGTGTGTACATGCACCTCAAAGGGACAAATTAATAGGACATTAACTTAAATCAAGCATATGCCATCAACAATCACCTACGGTATGAGTGAAAATCAAGGATCCTAAGAGCATAACTTCTGTCGGTATACAGTCTACAAGTTCATTCTTAATGTAATATCCATTATTGCTGAAAGAATATCACTGTACTGTGACAGAAAAAAAAAAAAAAAGACTGAAGTCAGACATAATTTCTTAACCAGTCAACTTGTGAAACGTGCAGTGGAGTTATTCGCATAGCCTCCTCTACTGTACAGTTTAGGTGCAAATTTGAAGTTGACAGTTAAAAATTTGTGTTCCTGTACAGTCAACAAAGTGATGTAGAAACCACTGAGGAGGTGATTCAGAGTTCAAACAATAAATGTCTGAAGTACAAATACCTCACAAAGCATGCAAACAGCATACCTGTGCATTGGACAGATGGCAGACATATTGTGGTCAGATGTGAATATAGAAGAAAGAGCCTGCATTTCACTGTGGTCTCAGGACACTATGAAAAATATGTAGGCTATGAATTTAAAGCTCTCATGACAACAGTTGCACACAGGAGTAAGCAGTGAAGAATAAAATAAAGCAGTGGTCAAGTAACGTCTTTAGCAGTGGAGAGAACACCACACAATGTCAGCTAATCACTTGACTACTGATCAATGTTATTTCACATAAAATAAGTAAAGGTGAAAATGAAATGATTGACATTGTGAATGCTTGATTAAATCTGGAGCCGAATGGGCTGGCACAGGTAAAGGTAAGAGTACAGGTGGTAAATCATTTCATTCAGGTTAAATCAGAGAAAAGATATAATTAGAAAGACAAGCATACTGCAGCCAGTATGATTCAAAGAGTGGAAAAATAAATTCTTGTTAGCAAAGTCGTGACAGGCATTAAGAATAATGCACTAAATAACTGCTGACTTGGATTAAAAGTGTGTGAATTTGTAGAGGTAACATTGAAATTGCAATTTTTTCTGCTTCTCTGTTTAGAATTTTGTCTACAGATTAGTGACAGTCTACAGATTACAACAGGGAGTAGTCCTTGCAGTATTATTTTCTTTACAGTAAATTTCTCCCTTCAAACCCAGAATGTGTGCTTCTTGCTTCTTTCCTTTACACCATTATGTATTAATATCCTTTATCAGCACAAAAAAAAAAAAAACAACTTTAATCAGGAATGGATTAGTAGAGTCAGTACAAAAGTTACCATATAAAATCTAGTGGCTTGCCCTTCGGCTCTGTCATTATATTTGAGATAGTATGGAAGGACACAGTGGTGCTCATAGGCTGATGTGATGTGCACCAGATCCTCCTTGTCCCCAGTTCACATTTATGTCTTTGTCCAATAAGAACAGAATAGTATCATAGGGCTTTAACGAGCAACATAAGAAATTAGAGAATTAGGACTCCATGTGACACTTTAGCATCTAATATTCAACCTTTGTGACTGCATTGTGGATAGCTCCTGTTTAACTGAATCTCTAAGTCACTGTGAAACCTTGGTCTTCCAAGGGAGAGTCTGGCCATGCATAAAGATAGGAAATATGTCTCCTGCTTTATTTGAGAGCAATAAATTCTCTTTTTAGACCTCTTGTGCACTCATAGTCACTAACTTCAAAAGGTCTGAAATTTCTGGGTTTTAAATTAATAGCTTTTACCAGGACAGCTTATGTCAGAAGAAGCTGAGTTTGTTTCTTGGATCCCTGCTACTGAAGGTACCAGAGTCAGTGGATGCCACCAGTTAAGTTTTCTAGAATTTGATAGATTTGCATGGTCCTGATATTTTATTTACACTGAAATGCTGCAGATTTTTTCTGTATTCTTTCAATTCTACCACTTTTTTTTTTAATTCTGCTTATCATTTGTTTTGTTTCAGTTTTTTGGCTGCTCTTGGTCTGCCAAAAAAATCTTTCATCGCACTTTAATGTTTGCTATTGAAAGAAATTACTGTCTAAATAAGATTCATAAAATACTCCAGTAAAGTGATAAAAATCATTAATATTACTCAGAGTATTATCATAAAATCATAGAATTATAGAATGGCTTATGTTGGAAGGGACCCCAAGGATCATCAAGTTCCAACCTCCTTGCCACAGGTAGGGTCATCATTCTCCAGATCTGGTTGGCACTAGATCAGGCTGCCCAGGGCCTGATCTAACCTTGGCGTCTTGGACACCTCCATGGACGGAACACCCACAGCCTCCCTGGGTAGCCTGTTCCAGCACCTCACCACTCTCTCTGTGAAGAAAAATTTGATAAAAAGGGTTTTGCTATGAATGCACATTTCACTGCATTGAGTTTGGAGTAAATATTGTTTTCAGGAATTAACTGAAAAGATGATTTGCCATTAACAGTAGAATTACTGGCCAGATGTTTCCATTTAGAATTAAAATTGGGTTTGTGTATCATTCTTAATGTCATATGATGTAAATAGGTTGCATAATTCATCTGGGCCTGCATTCTGCATATTTAGCTTCCCAATTTTCTTTGCTATTCTGAAAGACATGCTGAGCTTTAACAGTTCTTCCAGTGTAAAGCAACTGCTTTCTGTGTCAAACAAAAGCCCTTATTAGTGTGAGATAATGTGTCAGCTAGTAAGAAGATTCTGGTATGCTAGCAAACTAATAAATATTCATAAATAAACTTGAACTAGACAATGCGCAGACTCTCCTCATGTGTTACAGTCTTAATCCAGAGAGTGTAGCAGTAATTAACAGATAAAAGAGGAAGTTCATTAAATGAATATGCAGTGTCATGAAATCAGAGCTGTACATTGATCACAGCTAACTTAAGGATACTTACTTAGCTAGGATATTTTGACACACCATTTATCACTAGTCCTATTTTTAGATTTTTAATTAGCAGATCACCAGCCTTCACCTCATTAACCTAGCTTCTGCAAAAACATTATTTCTATAGATAATAGTTAGGTTAGAGTAATCAATGCTCTCTGTTTTTTGAGCTGCAAGGAAGGACAGAAGTTCAAATTTCCTATTTTGTATCAGGGAAATCTGACCTTCATTCAGCACAATATGTCTTACTATCTGAATAACTGCTCTTCATTTATTTTTCTTAATTTACTACTCTCTAAACATGTACCTTTCAATGACAAGTGAAATGTTCTACTAATTTATCTTAAACATGTATTTTTAACCTCTGAGTAACTGTTTTGGGATATAATTCAGCAGAAAAGTGTACCTTGGTATGTGTTCAACATAGCTTGTTGTATATTTACACATACAAGTTTTTAAGTGGCTGGCCTGATAGTCTCTCATGAAAGAGAAAAGTTCTAGAAGTTGAAATGAACCAAGAAAAAGCATTTTTACACTTACATTTAAGTACAAAACTTAAGAAATTCATAACCAGTAGCCAATTAATAAATCAATGCAGTACGTCTTGTGCAGATGTTTCCTCCAGTTTGATTTTCTTACTTTATTGCTTATATTATTGGAAGACATGCTCCATCAGCAGTGATGGATAAGAGTATACATCTTGCTATACTGTTCCAAGCTATATAATTATCTTCTTAATATTTATGTTGTATTTCCAACACACTGTTTATGGCTTAAGCCTTTCCTGTTGCAAGATCCACAATTAAATCATCTAAATATTGTCTTTTTCTGTAATATATGTAGCAACAATGACAACATTAGGCTAGCCTCAATTAAATAACCAGTGAATTAGATAGTTAAACAATATTTGCATCCCTGGCAGTTGTATCCAATTAAAATTCCTATCAAATGAAAGAATTGATTAGTCTCTTCAAGCAGAGAGGTTTGCATTGTGCAAGCAGTCTAAATAATTTACATTAGAGCTTTCAACACATTTCATATGCTGTCATCTCTGCCTTATGAAACAGTTTATGGCATACTAAGACTTGCTTTCATTACTTACACTGATTTTGCAATCAATAGTATGCCAAAAGTTCAGAACACAATCTAAGAAGGTCACAGTATTGTCACTGAAAATAGTTTGTGAAAAGGTCACCTAATTATTTTTGCGTTTTATGATGTTTCTGTCTATGTTCTGGTATGATAGCATGCGTATACTCTCTCATTAAGCACTAATGCTACCTTTGTAATGACATCCATTTTCTAACTTAAAATTATATTTTAAGTTTCTAATTTTCTCACTTGCATCTTTGATTTAAGAAAAATAAGAGTGTAGAGCTTTATAAACATGAGTACACAAAGTCTGAAGCTTGTTATTGTATTATTAAATGAATATAATGGATGACAATGAATTTGTGAAAAAAAATAATTTGTTATGATTATATGGGTGTGTTTTATTTTGGGAAAACACATACATATTTGGGAAGACTCACTCGGACTCCTTTCCTTTTACAAAATTGAACGTTGTTATATCCCATTGCTTAGAGTTGGCAGCAAACAGAAAGTCTCTTACTAAGTTCTGACAAAAATTTTCAAAGCAATATTCTAATAGAGATTTAATGGGCCTAATTCCACTGGTAATCATAATCAGAAATCATAACAACATTTAATATATCTATATATCTGGAATACCGAGATAGAGTCTGAAATGCACAGTCTTTTATAAAATGTTTTTGGTTTTTTGTTTGTTTGTTTGTTTGTTTGCTTTTTTGTTTGTGCTTAAGTCCAGGACCATCTGAATTTGACTGATGTTCTGAGGAGAAATGACTGACTTTAAAAGACAGTAGCTTTACATAAGTAATTCCTTTTCCAGACTTAAAAAAAAAAAAAAAAAAAAAAAAAGCTATTTAGACAACAAACAATTCAAAATGTATCAATTTTTTCTCCATTTATACAGTTGCTTCCCAACTCTCTTTGGAACAAAAAATGCAGGAAAAGTGAGGTACCTTCTTTTGATTTAAGTATACTTGGTAATCCAAAGCACAGCAGCTATTTAACAGTAGTCAGGACATTCACAATTATAGCTGCTTTTCTTTAAAATGTCATATACTAGCTGAATTTCTGGACACGTGAAGAATTTGCCCAACAAATGACATTTTAGATGAATATCTGCAAAAAAAGTCAGAGTTCCTTGATCTTTGCCTTATCTTCTTCTGATGCAATTAACTCTCTTTTTCTTTCTATTTTTTTTTTTTTTTAAATTAAATGCAGAAAACTAGATACAATATGAAATTGAAAAGCCTCTTCCTCTTTGATGAAAGACAGTGGATACAGAGAATCCTCTATGTGGATGGACATCTGAAGAGAATGAAATAAACTGAATATGTTTCATGAGTAATTATCCTTAATGTGTGGGTGATGAAGGGTGAGTTCTGATCTGTTCACTGCATATAAAAACACTGTTGTGAATACCCATGAATACGTCATGGCTCCTGGGCTGTATCCAAGATGGGGTACAACATCTTCTACCTGAAGACTATGACTGACAGTTACTCCTTTCTGTGTCACTGAGAACAAAAACTAGTGTCCATTTAATGAAATTAAAATGAGGAGAATTAGAACTGATTCTCAGGGACCCAATTTACACAAGGCATAGGAAGCTATTCCAGATCAAGTGAAGGCCATCAGTCTCTCCTTCAGTGTCTCTGTGCTGATTGTTGCTTACATCTCCCAGGTTGAAACAGGCCTTCTGCCTTGTCCTCCCTGATATTCATTGAGCCAATGGGGCCCACTGCTGTGACCATCCTGCCTTGCCTTGCTAATCCCCACTGTGGCCAAGGCTCTGTTGAGTAGACACAGCACAGCTATCAGCTCCCAGCACACCTTCCCACTAGCAACAATCCTGCTCTTGCTGCTCCCTGGCAAATCATAAAAATAAATAATTAGTGATAAAATGTATACTGATTTCTAGAGTTCACTGCCAATCTGTAAAGTTAATGAGAATATAACAGTACTCAGAAAAAAGAAAATACATTAATCTACAAATCCATAATTGATTATTTTTAATGGAAGGACCATTAAAGCTCCAGGTTTCAACCAGCTTCTGTTAGAGGTATGATAGGGAAAATATATCTCTTTACAGGAAGAGGTTGTCTCACTGTGGAACTTTTCTTTGGTAGACTTTTTCCTCTGAAGTTTCCAGTACTGAATAACTACTAGAAGATATCAACTTGCGAGATATTTCAGAAGCACTTGTGTTCAAAAGTATTGAATCAGAAACTGGATAAAAATTGTAAAGTAATTCTCCTTTAAGATGCAGATGGGCATGGCTTCTCCAAAGGCAGAAGATGGTGCTTGACCAATCTGGTGGCTGTCTAGTTAAATTGACAGCATTGGTGAACAAAGGGCAACCGATGTCATCTACCTAGACTTGTGCAAGGCCTTTGACATGGTCACACACCACATCCTTATCTCCAAATTGGAGAAAAATGGATTTGAAGGCTGAAGTATTCCGTGGATAAGGAATTTGTTGGATTGTTGCAGCCAGTGGATTATTGTCAATGGCTCCATGTTCATGTGGAATCCAGAGAAAAGTGATGTCCCACAGGAGTACCTCTTCGAACAAGTGCTCTGTACACCATTATAAATGGCCTAGGCATTGTGATTGAGTGCACTCACAGCAAGTTTGCTGATTACATTAATCTAAGTGTTGCAGTACAAGAGAAGGAAGGGATGCTATCCAAAGGAACCTGGACAGGCTGTAGAAGTAGATCTATGAATCTAATGTGGACCAACAAAGCCAAGTGCAGGGTGTTGCACTTTGGTTGAGGTGATCCCGATGTGTGTAGAGACTGGGAGAATTCATTGAGATCAGCACTGCAGAGAAGGACCTGGGGATCCTGGTGGATGAAAAAATAGATGTAAGCCCATAATGTGAACTTTCTGGCTAGAAGGCCAGTTGTATCCCATGAAAAGAGGACTGGAAAAGGGAGGGCATTATACTCCTCCATTGTGTTCTCATGAGGCTCCATCTGGAGCACAGCATCCAGGAACTCTCAGCACAAGACTTGGAGCCACTGGAGAAGGTCAAGGGGAAGGAACACTTCTCCTACAAAGAAAGGCTGAGGGAGCTGGGCTTGTTCAGTCTGAAGAAGAGAAGGCTTTGGGAAAACATCATTGTGGACTTATAGTACTTAGAAGAAGATGAGAAGGGAGATTGACTTTTTATGTGATCTGATAGTGATAGAACAATGAAGAACAATTTTAAACTAAAAGAGAAAATATTTTGATTAAAAATTTGATTAAAATTATTTTTTTTTACTCATAGGGTGATAAAGCACTGCCCAGAGAAGCTGTGAATGTCTCATCCCTGGAGGTGTTCGAGGCCAGGTTGGATGGGACCCTGGGCAGCCTGATCTAATAAGTGGCAGTCCTGCCCTCCACGTGGGAGGTTGGAACTAGATGATCTTTAAGACCCCTTCCATCCCAGGCCATTCTATGATTCTAGATTCAGTAAATAAATTACATGCAGAACAGTGTATTTTTGCAAAAAATGTAGATATCTGATGGAAACACCTCTATTTTTATAAAAAATTATTATAGATAAGGGCAAATATTTCTAATTCCAAATGGGGGAAATTAGAAGAGTATTTTATATATATATATATTATATATATATATATATAATTGTTGTGTAGCTGCAAATATGTCATGGCATGGCAATGTGAGTTGATGTTGAAGATGGTCAACTAAGCCCCCTCAGGGCTGCTTCCTCCCACACTACTGTTTATCCTCTCTATCTTGCAAATCTTGGTCTAGAAATAACCACATAACCACATTTTTAATCTTATGTTACACTGCTAAAAGCAGGTCTGAATTACTATCAAAATGAAGATGGTGAAAATCCTTTTTTTTTATTATTTGAAATCACTGGAAATCACAGAAGATACTATATTCTTTCCTTCTGCCGTATTCATATTTCTCTACTTGATTCTGACTGTCTTCATTGGCACAATCTTAGGCAACATCATACAGCATTGTGCTGTGCTCCAGATGACCTCCAGAGGTCCACTCCAATCTCAATTTTCTGACTGTGATAATTAAACAATAGCAGTTTAAATATGGAATCTTTTACAGGTCAATTACTTTTCTACCTCTGGTTTGTTATGAAAGCTATGTTTCTAAAAAAAAAAAAAAAAGAGACATTGTCTTTACACTAGCTTAGTCCAAGGCACTACACTCATTGGACTTCCTTGTTCTTAAAAGGCAAGCCTAGGGGACTTTTCTGCTGTAGAGAGCTTGCAAAGCCAGAAAAAAAATTACGTTATTAGAATGCTTTGCTGTGGGACCTGGAAAATCCTACAGGACCTTCACAAGTTTTTTTTTAATTTCTCACCTTTTGGCTTTCCTTTATGTAAGAAACTCCAATGGTTAAAGTCAAATTTATAGTCCACATTACTTCAGTTGTGAATTGTATTGTTTTGCTTCTTTTAAAGATGAGCTAATGATTAAATTAAAAGGAAGCACATTACTATTTTTGTACTTTGAAAAGAAGTTCAGATTTTGGTCTTATAAATCTGGCTCCTAGAGCACATGATTACTTTGATTTTAACCAAGATATTCTTGTATGCCTTTCTCAGGTACCTTTGTCTTTTCCTGGATGGTATAACATATGAAGATGGCAAGATGAATATCTCCATAATTTCTTATTTTACATGTTAGATATAAATTAATTTTGATAGAATTGAGATGAGGTCATCTGGGATCCTATCCAAACTAGTCTTGAATGCCTCCAGAGATGAGGCATCCACAGCTTCTCTAGGTAGCCTATGCCAGTGCCTCACCATCCTTTGAGTAAGAAGTTCTTCCTAACATCTAACTTAAATCTCCCCTTTTTTTATTTAAAGCCATTCCTCCTTTTCCTATCACTATCAGACCATGTAAAAAGTCAGTCTCTCTCCTGCTTGTGAGCTCCCTTCAGGTACTAGATGGTAACAATAATGTCTTCAGAGAGCCAATGTCTCTTCTTCAAGCTAAACAAGCCCAACTCCTTCAATCTGTCTTAGGAGAGGTGCTCCAGCCCTTCGATCGTCTCTGTGGCCCTCCTTTGGATGCACTCCAACAGCTCCACATGTTTACTGTGCTGGGGTCCCAGACTTGGACACGGTATTCTAGTTGGGTATTCACAAGGAGAGAATAGAGAGGGACTATCCCCTCCCTCTCCCTGCTAGCCAACTCTCTTTTGATGCAGGCCAGGATACAGTTGGTCTTCTGGGCTGCAAGTACACATTGTTGGCTCACATCAAGTTTATCATCCACCAGGATCCCCAAGTCCATCTCCACTGGGCTGATCTCCCAGTCTGTACACATACCAGGATCACCCCAACCCAAGTGCAACACTATGCACTTGGCCTTGTTAAACCTCTTTAGATTCTTATATGCCCAATATTGGACTGTGTTCAAGTCACTCTGAAAGGTGTCCCTCCCTTCTGTTGTGCTGACTGCACCACTCATCTTTACTTATGTGGCCCAGATCTGAACTTGATTAAAATACATTTAATATTCTCCTTATCTTTCTTCACTCTATCTCGTATTTTCAGCATGCCATCTTAGCAAGGATCAAAGCAGAACAAGAATGCCTAATACAATATAACAAGAACATTTCCCCCACACAATGCAACATGTGAGACAAGGATATAACTTAAGCAAACTATGCAGGGTGTGCTATAATAAGATTTTTTTTTAATATATTCTAATAAGACAGACCTTCAGTTTGAAAGATAAGAAGCTGTTTCATAAATTGTAACTAATAAATAAAGGCCTCTTTCTGTTTGCATAAAATGTAATCTCAGTATAAGGCACATGGAAAGGGAAAAAAGGCAAATGAATAAATAGATAGATAGATAGATAGATAGATAGATAGATAGATAGATAGATA
>NW_024962263.1:48549145-48584551 GCF_019238085.1 Lagopus leucura
ATAGATAGATAGATAGATAGATAGATAGATAGATAGATAGATAGATAGATAGATTAATAAATAGAGGTGGGAGTAGAGGATTCTGGAAGATTTCTGTGAGATGGTTCTGATTTCCTGCAGTTGTTTTTCAATTGCATTCTGATAGTCTGTCACTGCAAGCTGCTGCAGAGAGCAGGATTTCTTTTCCCCTACTGATGTTTGATTTTTCATTATTGTCCTGCCAAAATGTTATGTATATGGGAAGAGGCCAAGAATGAGTGTGATGAAGAATATTATTCTGGTGAGAAGAATTGCAGTTAACTTCCAAGAGTAATATTGTCTCCAGGGATTATTCTAGACAATTTGTAGAAATTAAGATAAGATTGTTCAAATATATGAATATTTGAATTATTACTTTGTTGTATTTTGTTCATCTACATTTCAAACGCAGACCCTGGGTAGTTGTATAAAACCCTTAATTTCACAGCAATGTATTATAGAACAAAAGCTTTTCCTGTAATTAATTTCTTAGCATGTATGATGCAACTAACAAACGGACACAATCTAAATGTACATCTTTGCAAATTAAAAATGAGGCCATTACATCTATGTTTAGTAGCACTATACTCTACTCCATAGATGTAAAAAAAAAAAAAAAAGCCTTAAAGATAATAGTTTCTTGTGGCATAAAATATCAGTCAGTGACATTCAGTTTGTTGTGAAATATAGTCTTTCTAATACCTTATCTGATAAGAAATTGTGTAGTTTTGATGGCTTTACCTAAAGAAAGCATGGCATTTCAAGTTAATGATTTAATCTTTGAAATATTACTACTACAAATATTAAATTGTTTAGTAGCAGTAATTATAAAGTGGGTGTTATAAATAACAACATATGGCATCTCTGTGAATACAAGGCGGAATTAATTCCTAAGGCTCTGATGCCATTCATAAACCTCTCAAAGTTTATGACTGCAGCTGAGTTCTTGAGTGAAATACAGCCTTGTATTTACTCCAGGGCTATCTATTATGCTCCATGTTATTCAAATATATTCCAGTGTTGATTCTCATGCTTTGCCTCTGAGTTGTTTTCCTCCAGTCATTAGTAGAAGCCTGTAACTTTTTCCCTTAATATAAAAATCTTTACATTTTTCATGAGAAAGAACACATCTGAACAGGAAGATTGTCTTATTGATGTCACTTTTTTCAAGGCCTTTTACCACTAATCACATATTCCACCAATTCACAGACTTTCAACATTCATAACTAGTGTAAAGGGAGCAGTTTTACGCAAAAAGGAAGATTTAGGGACATATTTAATTCAGTTTTTTAGCTGGACATGAGAAACCAATTCTGAGTGACCAGTTGGTTTCCCACAGATCAACATTGATTTATGGACTCTAAATAATGTTATTATTCTGCAATGACCTTTTTAAAATGAATACAAGCATAAAGACTCTGGAAAGACATTAGCTCATCAACTTAGCAGAGGCAAAGTTCCTGAAAAGATGCACTCTTACAGGAACTCATGTATTCATACTGCCCTGATAGAGACATGATACAAATCAGAGCATTAACTGAGTAGGAAAAAAAGAGAAGATATATAACACGATATACTCTAGAACTATTTATCAAGGTGTTAAGAACATGAATGCCCTCTTTGCCAGTTTTTGAGTCTCTTCTGAGAATTCTGTTAAGGATAAAAGTGGCTTTGCAAGGACAATCTCCATTCCTCTTCATGCCTCTTTCAGAAAGATCATTTGGTCCTACTGTAAACCTAGCTCAAGCAGCAGTGAACATTCAATTTCTATTCATTGAAAATATTATTATTTACTGTGAAGCACCAAAATTTAGCAGAGAGTAATGAGAAATAAATGCAAAAGTAACATCTCTTTCCTAAATAACTAAAAACCAAAATGAAAGGTGAACAGTGCCAAGTACTTTTGACAGGCTTCTCCAAGACAGTGAAGTAATTTTTACATTACAATTTTTACATTTTACATTTACATTAACACATTTATTTGTACTTCTGTATCTCTTGGCTTTTCTCTTTTAATGCAGAGTTTCTGCTGTTGTCCAGAGGTATTTTCTTTGGCCCATAATCCCAGATTCAGATGTTTCATTTCTGTAGAAGTATCTGTATCATTTGATTTCATTGACCAGTTTAGATGTTGCTCTATTCTATGGCTATTCCGTTTCATTCAGATACTCATTACCTAGTTTACATTTTATAAGTAGTATTTTAACAATTAAAATTGGGCTTTTAGAGGTAATGTAAACTGCTATTAAAAATCTTACAATATAAGGTGTTTTTTAACGTACCTCAGCAAAACTTGGCATTGCAGTCAACCTTAGAAACAAAGCATAACAAGTGCAATTAATATATTACACTTTTCAAAATAATAGTTTGTATTAAGAAGAAGGTGAACATCACCTAAAAGCCACTGGTTTTGTTTTTCTTTAAGTCTGACAAATCAATGCCATTTACCCCAAAACAGAAAGAGTCTGTGTTTATTAATCTGGATCTATGTCATAAATCCTAATATTGAACAGAAAAATTTCTTCAGTTTCTACAGATGTATTCTGTTAGGAAATACAAAAACCTTCTCAAACATGTGAAGCTTTGAGAGGACATAATTTTTCTCTCATCCCTGTCTATAATTCTATGTTATTGGAAGATTACTCTAGAATACTAGTAAACTGCAAGTATCTACCAGCTTCAGCAGAACCATTGGGGTGATGAAGAGTTTTTAGACTTTGACTAAACTAACGGCTTTTCCAAGAGAAAACATAATGGAATTATTTTTCTTCTTTGCTAACTTGCAGTGAAAGGTAAATTTCTTCCTCTGTATTGTCCTATTTCTATGGCTGGTTGTGAATTGCTGCCCTAAATAATGAACTAAAAATACAAGTTTATTTCTGTACTGTATTATGAATGTGTTATTGTCACAGCATGTAATTACAATCATTCACAGTGTGAACACGGAGGCTGAATAGTAAATTGTCTTGAAAACAGTCTTCTCCTGTGAGTCTATGAATTTCCAAGCTTACCTCTCGTAATGATTAATACTGTATCACCATTTAACTCCCCGGTCATTCAGCAGAACAGCCACGATACCTCAGAAGTCATGGATGTGAAAAAGCACTTACTGTACAATGAGAATAAGCTCTTATGACAATATAAGTAATAGATATTTTCCGTTTATAGAATGAACATGCAGACAATAAGTGAAATCATCAAAAAAAATTCTACTACTGCTGCTAAGAGGAAAATTTAAAAATCTGGTTATCAGGGTAAGAAAAAAAATGTCTTTGTACCAGTGGTGGGGAGATCTGTACTATGCAGTACCGAACATTCAACTTTTCAAGACAAATCTATTCATATTAATCTGTAATGACAATGTCTATCTCACAGAAACAAATATCTTTGAACTCTGAGTCAGGAAATTTTCGGACTTCTTCCTTGTAGCGAACTAGGGGCTCTCTACAGAAGTTTAAGTAAATATATATGATTTATTTGAATTATGATCTACAAAATGATAATTAAACTGATAATTAAAATAAGATCATGAAACTGGATTTTACTACCTTTATCTAATCACGGTGTTGAACAATTCTTCTGAGAAAAATTGTGTTTGATTTTTTTCTTTTTCAGTTTTTAATTCTCCTTCCAAATTTCAGCAGCTTTTTTCCATGGCCTATGTAGAATCAAATAAAATCATATTGAAAACAAAAGCCATTTTCCATGAGAATATGTCATGTTTTTTTTTTAATGGTTCCACTGCTACTGAAACCTTTTATCTGTATCAAAATTCAAATTTTAACTCCCAGAGGACAATAATTGCTAATGTAAATTATTTTATTTTCAATTCTTTATTATTTTCATATAGATCTTTTAATATACTTCAGAGAAGCATAATCTGATTTCAAATTGTGGTATCAATTTGTTGGTTTTGATCAGAGATTTATTACTTTTTTTCCATATAGTTTAACAAGAGTACCCTTTTACAGTACACAAACTGAATATAAATGACCTTCGAAAAACCACTCCTAGGTCTATATATAGACAAGGCCTGAGCTCTTGTCTATTATGAAGCAACAAAATTAGAAGTCAGATTTCAAGAAACCAGATTTTGTATCTTATTTTAAGTGATTTTCAGTTTACTGCTTATTTAAACGGAGCTAGTCTTCTCAATTCCTCTGTAACTAGTACAGTTATCAACTAAGTTATACTATATCAATCAAACACAGATTTCTCCTCTGATTATACACACATCAACTCTAAATGATACTGAATTTCTAAAGCAAAATTGTACAGTAAAGTGCACAGTGCTATTGTAGTACCTTACTCTCAGTGATTTCAGTAGGTGTTATGCTCTGAAATTAATTTGCAGGTATACTGTTGCATTTAGCTGCCTAAACGCATTGAGAACAGATTTCCTGTCGGGACCTCTGTTTTCTTCATCTGACTTTGCTTCATTGTGATACAGAGAAAAAGAAGAAAAACTCATTTGATACACAAATTTTGAAGTTTTCTGCTTCAAGATGCATCAAGGATCTTGGGTGCTTAATTGCTATTAAAAAATGTAACACCTAAGTGATACTGACTGACCTTTGTATGAGCTGCTCCGATAGCTATGATAAAGGTATTTTAGTACTTTCTTTTAGCCTTCTCCAAAAGACTGAAATGAAAGTGATCATAAAGCACATTCACTTAATTAGATTAAAAAAACTTTTGTTAAAATAAATTTAATGAAAAGGCTTACTTTGTTTCTTGTCTTTTTTTTTTTCTAATGCCATATATTTAATTACTCAAAAAAAGTCCATCGTTCTTGCCTGTGGTATGCATGGTGGGCTAATGTTAGCTTTGTCTAGACTGCCTCTGTATTGAAAACATTTATCTTTAGTCATTTATTCAAAGGGTTTAAATCTAGCAATTACTACAATGATTCTACATGCAATGTACATGATTAATTATTGCTTATTCTCACTATGATGAAGAAGGAAAATTTTAGTGACAAAGCTCTTGCTATGGAGGCATTTCTTTCCCATCACCCTTTGCTGACAATTCCCAGATTTATAGTTAAATGATATACAAGCATTGTCTCAGTTTGAAGTTGCATCAGTTTTACACTGATTTTCATTCTGTTCCTGGATAGGTACAGATGTTCAGAGAATAATGTATACTGTATATCCTTCTGATATACCCAACCTACATGAACTGCTTCTTCTGTTGGTTTAGTCTAGGATAACATGATGTCCATTTATTTATAAAACGTTATAAAGAGTGAAGTGGTAAAACAGCCCTGATTTGTTCTCTTCGTTTAATGAGCCTCTAGATCAAAAGCAAAGTCAATGTACTTCAAGTTCATAAACTAAATAGACAGTAAGTGCTGTATTCTACTGCCAATTGCTATTCGTTTTGAGTAGTAACTTTTATCTTAAAATGTACTACTGATATTGGAATAGTATTTGAGATATTTTAGGATAGCAGAATCCTGTATTAATTCAACAGTGTTCCAGATGCAATCTGATCACTTCTGTTAGTCACTGTGCATGCAATATTCATGTATCTTGTGTAAGAGATAGCAAACAAATACAAGGCATGAAAATCTGATTTCAGTTACACCACATCTACAGGATAATCTGTAAAGTTTGCTTTTCTAAATGTCTGACCAAGTCTATCCAGCCTTATTCAAAACACAGCCTTTTCATTCTGAAGTGAGAAAGTTTGAGGACTGTAAGTCCCTGAGTGTGTCTGGCAGGTAAAGCATCATCGGAGAATCAGGGAGGAAAGAGATTGAAAAAGGCCAGCTCCTCTGGGTAGCAGAGATCAGGAAGATCCACCTTGAAGCAATCTCTAGAGAAGGGCTGTAGGCAATACATGACACTTTTCTTATCAGCAGTGAATCTATAAAATTCCCCTCACATTGTTATTGAGTCTATTTAAAAATAGATACTGTAGAAAAGGAAACAGAATGCAAGAGAATTAAAACAAATCGTTAATAATCCTATTTAACTGACTAGATCCTTCCCTTCTCCCTCTCTTTTTTTTTTTTTTTAATGGTATTTAGTGCCTATAAAAGAAGAAAACTAGTTTAATCTTCTGAGGAGAGACTTAAGAAGTGATGTTCAGTGGTTACTTAAAATTTCCTAAGCAATAATCAATAAGGATTTGCAGCCTGTGGAGCTCTTAACTTGTCTAAAATGTCTTTATATCTAATGGAAATCTTTGCTGCCTAAGCATGGGTGCTTTTGTCTTGGCAAGCTGTGAAATCTCTGATATAAGCAGTTTTAGATGTTTTATATGTGTTATCTGCATAAAATATAACAATAAGATGTGGGAAGAGATGATAAGCAAATAAAGTATGCAAGTGGAAAAGAAAGTGGGTTTATTTCCCTGTTCATAAAAATATTGACATACTACGTCTCTTAATTTTATCATTTACATAGTGCTTGCTGTATCAACATTTGTGATAACTTAAGATATACATAAAAATATGGAAACATCTCTTGTAAAATTTGCTTTACTACCTTTGGGAATGAAAGAAGCAGTGTTCGATAACACGGATATTTTTAGAGATCATTAAGATAATGTAAAAGCACATATCAAGGATTTTTAAAGTGGCTAACTTTTTTAAATGCAAAACTGCTTTTAAATTTTTAAAATATATCTGAAATTGAATGATAAACTTTTTATTATTATTAAAAATACATATTCCAGCAATCATTTGCGTATATGAACGTTCATTTAGAAAGTGAAGAGTGTAACCTAATAAGGGCCAATAAAGCCTTGCCTCTTTTTTACTTTTTTTTCTTATTTTTAAGTATAGTGTCTGTCATTGATGACCTTTCATGCAGAGGTCAAAGTATTACACACTTTGGATCAAATATTCCTTGAATTCAGGCTTTAATAGAATTCACAGAATCACAGAATCACAGAATGGCCAGGGTTGGAAGGAACCTCAAGGATCATGAATCTCCAACCCCCCTGCCACATGCAGGGCCACCAACCTCCTCATTTAATACTAGACCAGGCTGCCCAGGGCCCCATCCAATCTGGCCTTGAACACCTCCAGGGATGGGGCATCCACAGCCTCTTTGGGCAGCCTGTTCCAGCACTTCACTGCTTTCACAGTAAAGAACTTCCCCCTGACATCCAACCTAAATCTTCCCTCCTTCAGCTTAAAACCATTTCTCTTTGTCCTGCTGTTATTTACCCTTTCAAAGAATTGATTCCCCTCCCCTCTGTAGGCTCCCTTTAGGTACTGAAAGGCTGCAATGAGGTCACCCCGCAGCCTTCTTTTCTCCAGGCTGAACAAGCCCAGCTCCCTCAGCCTGTCTTTGTAGGGGAGGTGCTCCAGCCCCCTGATCATCTTTGTGGCCCTCCTCTGGACCCTCTCCAACAGCTCTTTGTCTTTCTTGTACTGGGGGCTCCACATTTGGACACAGTACTCCAGATGGGGCCTCACAAGAGCCTAGTAGAGAGGGACAATCACCTCCCTGTCCCTGCTGACCCCTCTTCTGATGAAGCCCAGGATACCATTTGCTTTTCGAGCTGCAAGAGCACACTGCTGGCTCATGTTAAGCTTTTCATCTGTAAGGGCCTCTAGGTCCTTCTCTGCATGGCTGCTCTCAAGAACCAATCCTTCCAGTCTGTATGGATGCCTGGGATTCCTCCTACCTTGCACTTTGTTGTGTTGCTGTGTTGAATTCTGTTCTTCTTTCTTCTCTTCTTTGTTTTTCCTTCTACATGTTCCTGTAAAAATATATTTTTACTGTTGACTAGTCTATGTTTAAGAAACTAATGTGAAATGGTGCTATATTCACAGCCGATTATATTTTAAAATGTGTATTTTTAGAAATTTTTATTGTTTGAGTTGAGTTTACATTTGCAGAAATTAACTGTGGTGGGATTTCTACATGTATTCACCTGTGAATTCTTGTCTTTCTTGGCTAGAACTATTGATCACATTGAATTAAAATCCTTTTCAATTTAGTTATGAAAAACCGCGCAGGGTCAACATCAATTCTTAAAGAACATTGAAGTGTAGAAATTGTACACAAATGCAAAAATATAGATGTGCGTGTGTAAAAATAGATGTTTATAGCTTCAAGTAATTTTTAATCCTATATTTAACAAAATGACATATTTAATGAAATTAGTAAGTATGTAGACAGCGCCAAAAACAAATGAACAAAAAGATCTGTTATCTGAGTAAACACAAAATGTTCACTGAGAAAGAAAGGAATCACACAGGTAAGATTTATATTCTCTAATTCAAATTGTTAAAGGATCTTTTGTCTGACCAGTTCACCTATGTTTTTTCTGTACATTTTTTTGGTTATTCTCTGTAAAGCTCATCTAACTCGGAATGCTTCTTAAAACCTCTCCATCAATTACAGAGGGAATATAAATTATTCACCAAAAAAGGAAAAAAAAAAGAAAAGAAATTTACCCATTGTGATCCACAATGGTTAGAAATTTCCTTTGCATATAGTTATTGAATATGTTATGCGATGTGATATGAATATTGAAATATATTTTTGCTATTGATGTATGTTTTTGATATAAAGAGTAAATATCACCAGAATTGTCAGTAGCAGTATTAGTTTGATCAGTGCTAAAGCAGTTCTTAACCTGAGCATCATAGTACTGTCCAATCATACTTAAGGCAGGATAGTTTACTATTATTCCACTTCCTTCTAATCCACCACCACTGAAAAAAAGACTATTGGATTTGAATCCCAAGAAACAGAGCAGGCAAATTAAGGACAATTTCTAGTATTTAACTTCTTCATGGCCTGACTATATATTTGTGCTTACAACATTAGTCAGACAGCTGATAAAAGATGGTTCATAAGATTCCAACAGATGTGATTTTGTGATTTAGACACAGCAGTTGTATTCATTTTAATGAAATTTGTTTTTTTAGTGCTCTGTAAATTGCTTTTTGAGTTTAATAAAATTATGGACTTAATTAGTAATCAGAGTAGACAAAATGCACTCATATTTTAAGAATACAAATAAGAGAGGGAATTGTAGTAGTCTAGAAATGGCTTTGATAATGTATTTAATACTATTATGCAAATACTTCATTAGAAAAATCAGTTCAAATTGGTTTGTAAACAAGCTAAAAGATGTTGAAAAAAGACTAATTATAATAACAGAACATCTGCAAAAATAAACTGAAAAATACACAGAAACTAGGACAAAGGCACTCAGAAAACAGAAGCACTAACAGAATTTTTGAGAAACTGGACAATATACTGGTACGTTGATATAATATTTATTTTGATCTATTGATTAAAACAGTAAGTATTCTCTAAAACACCACTTGAAGACTTCTAACAGTTATTGTTATTAAATGCAATAAAAAAGGAGCCACCTAAAGAAACAAAAAGAGTTTTACCTGCGTAGTTTTTCTGGGGCAGGAATAAAGAGAGTGTGATGACTGAGGTAGTAAACATTGTACAGACCTGTGTAACACAGCAAACAGATGAAGTGATGAAGTTTAGGCCAAAGATCTTGAAACCTTCTTAGCTCAGATTGAATTATTAAGGCATGGAATCTCCTCATGAAGAAAACATTTACATTTCACCACTTCAATATAAAAACTAAGTGTTACATAACAATTTCTAATAATTATGAATAAATTATTTAGTAAAAAAATATATAAAATATTCATAGTAGAAAAACGACTACATGTGAGAACGTGGCAGCAAGAAACTTCCTATACTATAATCACAAAGGTAATAAAATCCATATATACATAGCCATTTGTCTTGCAGGTTTTTTTTGCTGTTTTACTCTTTTCTATTTTGTCTTTTTGGAATAAAAGAATATTGTTCCTTCAGTCAAGTAAAGTCCTTTGGGAATTTAATAAAATAAATATGGTTTCAGTTACTGATCTTATATAGTATTAGGAAAGTATAATCATATTATCATGCCAGTAGAAGACAAACTCTTTTCCCTCTTCCTCAGTGAATACTGGAAAATAACTACTGCAATAAATCATTGTTTCCTCAGTATAGTAAACCAGTACGTATGAGGTCAAATGGACTACAGCTAGTGCCATAATAACATGCTAGCTTTCTCATGAGATATGACCAGTGTATATCTCACCTGCTGCAGACAGACTTAATTTGCCTTGTCTTTATTAAAAAAAAAAAAAAAAAAAAAAACAACAACAACAAAAACACATTTGATTAAGATCTCAAAAAGTTTTTATATAAGTTTTCTATCTGTTTCTCTGCCTACTTATGATTCCCTAACACTTACAATCAGTGTGTTGGAAATAATTTAAACTAGAAACATGGCACAAGCTGGGACACTTTCAAAGGCAAAAGGCAGATAAGAATTGGATGTTTTTCACAAGGGGAGGAGACACACAATAACTGTAGTTGATGGTCACTAAGAATAAAATAAGTTCCAAATTCTGTGAAGGAGAAGATGACACATTTCTGACAGTTTTTTTTATTTCACCTGTTTTGTCTCTTTCTCTTCAGAGTAGTTTCAGGTAACATGAGGAGCTCTTCTATGTACTTAGCAGGATTATAGCATAAGTGCAAATTCAGATCACCCGACAAAAATGATTCAGATCTAGATCTAATTATTAGACAAGACGGGTAAGGCTAGATTAGACTTCACTGGAGTCATTGTCTCTCTTGAGATACTTACGTAGGCTCCCTCAGTAATCCACAGAAATCATACATCTACTTTATATCAGTTTATCACAATTTTGGCATCTAAATTTAACTAAATGTCATCTATCCTGAGATTTTTTATTCTAACAGAAGATGAAAAATTCCTTTATAACAAAATATATAAGAAAATGTGAACTGAGGATTCACGGTTACCATGAAATACAAAAATATTCTGCTATCCAGATATGGTGTTATGTGATTAAATATTCAAGCAGAAAAACATGAACTTTCCATTTTAACGTTGTTTGATTTTTGTCAAGGTAGACTAGCTATCTGTTTATGTAAGAGATTTCAAAGGGCTTCATTATTTTGTAAGGAGTATTCACATGTAGTCTTAAAGTTTTCCTACTGGAAACAGTTGCATCTACACAGAATATTTTTGGTTGTTTTGTTTTGTTTTGTTTCAGACTATATCATCCTTTAATATTTTCAGTTTATATAAAATAACAATGTGAATATTCCAAATATATCTTGCTGAAACATTTATTTTTCTTATGGCATGTCACCTTGAAATAGTGAAAAAGTTGAACACATATTGAACAATATTATTTCTAGCAATCTGATTAAATAAAACATATATGATCTTCAAGATGGAAGGCAACATTATCTCTCTATCTATATAATAATTAACTAATAGTTTTGCTAGAAGCAAATAATCAAGAACATAAGTGCAGCATGTGAGCCAGCAAGTTACATAGTTTGAAATTTACAAATAAAAAGAAAGAAACCTGAAAGACACACATACTAAAAGATGCAGAGTATTCATGGAAATAAAGCCTCATCTGTTTCACTTCCCTGTGGTGGATTCACTGACCACTACAAGCCAGGTCAATTTGATGCAAACAAATTAAGAGTCATCACAGAGTCACTGAATGATGAAATATGCACTTGAAAGTTAATAATTTAACATATTATTAGAAAACTAAATCTAAAATGAATTTAAATCATACAGAAATAAGTCATCTGCAAAACAAACTGATAACTCATATCTAAGTTCTCCCTAACTATCTAGTGATCTAGTGGTCTTGTGACCTAGCAGTTCATAATCCTGCCCATGGCAGGGGGATTGGAACTAGATGACCTTCAGGTCCCTTTCAAGCCAAACCCTTCTTTGATTCTATGATCTTATGATCCTATGATTCTATAATTCTATGATTCTTTGATTAAGTACTAAATAAATCTTGTGTTTGATTTTGTTGAGTTTTTGTTGTTATTTTTGGGTTATTTTTGTGTGTGTGTGTGTGTTTGTGGTCTTTTTTTTTTTTTTTTTTTTTTTTTTTTTTTTTTGTCATGCATTCACTTTCAAGTACCGGTGACCATGGGGTATAATACACTATCAAAGTATCTCCCCACTGTTATCCTAGACTCTATACACTAAAATCTCACTTTTTTTTTACTAACAAGACTTCTGCATACATACTTCTTCAGTTAGAGAATTCAGAGCTAAGAAATTTTAACCTCCCAACTGCATTTTATAGTTGATAACAAAATCGTGTTGGCTATATCAAAAATCATGTACCAAATGCATGTCAGTGTTTGAAGTGTGCACTCTGCAGAGCAGAGTATAAAATATGCCTGAGATTTATTTGCAAAATAATATATAAGAGTTATGTGATCATAAAAGGCATGTGTGTAGCATACAGTAAGTATATAGTGGCAATGATTATTCCAGAATATTTTAAGATCTTTTAGTATTTTTACTTTTATTTTTCACAGGCACTTGTACAGAGTGTTTTCTCAAGTGCATGAATAAATGCAGAAAAAGAATTTTAGTGTGATAGACAAAAATTTGTTCAGAAAATTAAACTGTCACCAAAGAGAAGTTTTTCGGTGTTTGCCGTTTAATAGCTAAAATAGAACTGTACTTGAGCATTGTAGGATAAAATGGAATAAGGATAGTAGAAGCAGTAAACAAGTGTCGTCCCCAGTCAAAAGGCTTTCTGATGGATATTGATTGTGTTTGTGTGTCTGCCATAAAATATACCTCTGTAAGTAAAACTGAGTTCAACATAGTCAAGTTCAAATGGCTACTATCTATGAAAAACACGAAGTTTTGTAACTTACCTGTTAAGAGCCTGCATATTGTCATCACTAGAATTCTCTTCCAAGAATAGGGAGAAGGTAGTCATATGATTCAAACATAGAAATCAGCAACTTGAGTACAGCTTATTGCTCTAAATAACATTTATACCATGCATTCATCATGTTTTCATGCTATTCTAGAGCTAGGAATCCATTACACATAAGTTAAAAGTAGTCAATCATGCAATTTACACTGTGCCGTTAAAAAAGCTAAAACCTTGAAAATGTCCATGGTATTACTTAGCTTAATGCTATTTAATTTTTTCCATATAAGCCTAAAATTTAACATGTACCTGGAGTGTCGGACAAGCAGTTGCCCATGCTGGTCAGTTTGGATGAAATTCTTCAATAGTTCACCTTAATCTTGCCCAGATAAGTGCATCTTTAGGAAACAGTAGCAAATGAGTACTGTTATTTTAGCAATTTTTGTAAGATCAGGGAATAGTAAGCATTTTATGTTGTTATCTTTAGAAAGAAATGCAGAGTATAATTTAAAGCACCTAATTGTGTTGCAAAATTCTAGAGAAAAAACACTGGATATTTAGAGCCTTCTAGTTATCACAGAATCATAGAATCACAGAATCACCAGGTTGGAAGGGACCTCAAGGATCATGTAGTTCAAGCCCCCCTGCCTAGCAGGGCCACCAAACATACACATTTAGATCAGGTTGCCCAGGACCCCGTCCAACCTGGCCTTGAACACGTCCAAGGACGGGGCATCCACAACCTCCCTGGGCAGCCCGTTCCAGGGCCTAACCACTCTCCTTGTAAAGAACTTCCCCCTAACATCCAACCTAAATCTTCCCTCCTTCAACTTGGATCCATTTCCCCTAGTCCTGCTATTGTCAGCCCTTTTGAAGAGTTTACTCCCCTCCTGGGTGTAGGTTCCCTTCAGGTATTGAAAGGCTGCAATGAGGTCACCCCGCAGCCTTCTCTTCTCCAGGCTGAACAAGCCCAACTCCCTCAGCCTGTCCTCATAGGGGAGGTGCTCCAGCCCCCTGATCATCTTAGTCGCCCTCCTCTGGACCCTTTCCAAAATCTCTATGTCTTTCTTGTACTGAGGGCTCCACACCTGGACACAGTACTCCAGATGGGGCCTCACAAGAGCCGAGTAGAGAGGGACAATCACCTCCCTGTCCCTGCTGACCACCCCTCTCCTGATAGAGCCCAGGATACCATTTGCCTTTTGAGCTGCCAGAGCGCACTGCTGGCTCATGTTAAGTCTCTCATCCATCAGGACCCCCAGGTCCTTCTCTGCCAAGCTGCTCTCAAGGACCACTCCTCCCAGCCTGTACGGGTGCCTGGGGTTCTTCCGGCCCAAATGCAAAACCTTGCACTTTACCGTGTTGAACCTCATTAGGTTCACCCGAGCCCAGCTTTCCAGCCTGTCGAGGTCCCTCTGAATGGCATCCCTTCCTTCCACCGTATCAACTGCACCACTCAGCTTGGTGTCGTCAGCAAACTTGCTGAGGGTGCACTCACTTCCCTCATCAATGTCATTAATAAAGATGTTAAAGAGCACCGGTCCCAAGACAGACCCAGAATCATTAAGGTTGGAAGAGAGCTCCAAGATTTTTTAGTTTGACCATCCACCTACGGTCAATATTTACCCACTAAACCATGTTCCTTATTACCACACCTATACATTTCTTGAACATCTTCAGGAACAGTGACTCAACCACCTCCCTGGGCAGCCCATTCCATTGCCTGATCACTCTTCCAGAGAAGTTTTTCCTGATATTTAACCTGAACTTCCCAGGCACAACTTAAGTCCATTCTGTTTAAATCTATCACTAGTTAAGTGGGAGAAGAGGCCAATCCACATTTCACCACAATCTCCTTTCGGGGAGTTGTAGAGAGCTGAAAGGACTCCCCTGAGCCTCTTCTTTTCCAGACTGAATAATCTCAGTTCCCTCAGCCAACCCTCATATGACTTGTTCTCCAGAATCCCCATAGCTTCACTGCTCTCCTCTGGACACTCTCCAATGCCTCAATGTCTTTCTTGCAGTGTGAGACCCAGCCTTCTGCCCCAAGCCTATAGTGCTGCATAGGGCTGTTGTGACCAAAGTGCCGCACAACAGCAGTCAGTCTTGTTGAGCTTCATCCCATTGGCCTCAGCCCAGCTATCCAAGCTGTCTAGATGTTGTACAATCTGACAAGCTCAGCACATGTTCTTTGAGCCCAATTACTGCCAAGGAAAATGTCAAGAGGTGTGACCTCTTCATCCTCCTCATGAGGTTTGCTTAAAAAAGTTACTCAAAAAATATGAATTCTTCAGGTAGAGAGTTGATTTGGATATGTTTATATTTAATATGGATTTTTTTTTATAATATGAAGCTCTTTGTGATCAAAATCTCTTAATTGTAATTTGGTTCATTTGCATAGTCATCAGAATAAAGAAGATGGAACCAAATTCATGATTATTATTTTGTATTTAAAACCTATAAAATCCTAAAAAAATTTAGGATTATCAGTTGTCATATTTAAAATTTAGAGAGCGTTTCTGGATGTTTCAGGAAAAAAAAGTAGGCTAAATCTTATAGGTCTTTCTGAAATATTTTATTTTTGTTGAGGTATATTGAGTGTATAATGGGTAGCTGCAGCAAAATGACTTAAAAACACTAACTTATACTTTTAGCTTCAGAGATTTCTTCTTGGTTGTGGGACACGGGGAGATTGCAAACTGAATCTCTGTTTTTCAAATATGAGTGCTACATGTGTAATGTTTCATAAAGTACAAAACATTTGCAGATTATGCAAATGTTCCTTTTGATATTACTCATTCAAACACATTGCGGGCTGAAACTGGATATTCATTTCCAGTTTCTATTCTTCTGAACTTTTCAACACTTCTATTTAAATATGGGTAAACACATTTTATGGTGGCTCTCAGTGTGGTCTAGTTTATAAACATTGAGTTAGTGCCATCAAAGAAAATTAGAAAGAAGTAACATATGCTTTCCATCTGCTCATTGAATTATCGGTATGCTCTTGAGCAGACCCTTATCCCTTATGAGAAGAGTAAGAAAAAGAATCTATTCTGTAGGGGACAAAATGTAGTAATGCTTCTGTTTTTTTCCTTGCAAGTACCATTGATTATATTATACATTTTATTTGATTCAAAGATGAAGTACTTAACTTTCAAACGACCAATGCCTTCATTAATTACCAGATATTTTAAAATGTAAATAGTTTTCAACACTAAAAATTACTTATTCCTCATTTTAAACTGATCTGATGTATTCTGGGTGGAAGTGCTGATATAAATTTTGGCCTCTTAAATAGAGTTCTTTGGGATATCATTGCACTGTAGTCCAGTATGCCAAACATTCAAAATAATTTTTACCTTATAAAATAAATTGTTATCTAACTCTGGCTTTACATGTAAATAGTGAAAACTGGAATGGCAGTGGTAACTCTGTTGTCTTAATGCTGAGCATTTAAGCTGTATCTGCATTAAGAAATTAAAATGCACAGCAATATAGCTGTCTTTAGTTAAATTGACAAGATGGTCCTTGGTATGGTTTTATTCTTAGTCACATTTTATAATATACTATGAGTGATAGATTTTAGGCACCACTGTAATATTAAAAATATACATGCATATATACATTTTTCTAAAATCTGAGGCCTTATGAAAAAATGGAACCTGATCTGTAATCAAACTTTCTGAATTGATGTAGCAGATTTAAAATGGTTATTAACTATATTAACTAAACATCAATTCAGCAATGAAATTATTTGTAATAGCTGACTTGTACTTGATGTAGCTGAAAAATATATTATTATGTATTATATTATTATTATTATTATTAAAATATATTATAGTATTATATTAAAATACTATTTTGGGCTGAAAAATAATGTGGTCACATGGTAAATGAATAATAAAGAGTCCAAAATGCCTTTACAAGCTGCTGTTGTGTTCTGATATATGTGGAAAAAACGACATTTTTTCAGTCCAATTATAACTGCCAACTGTTAAACAAAAGTCAGCAGTGTGCCCTTTCCACTAAGAAAGGAGTGGTATCGCAGGCCACATTTTAAATAACCAACAGCAGGTTGAAGGAGGTGGTCCTTCCTATTTACTCAGCACTGCCAAGGTGCTGCATCCAGTTCTGTGTCCAGATATATATATATATGTCAGAGTATTAGGAAAATCCATTCTGTAGATCTATTCCATTCAACAAGTATTTTTCTCTGTCAGGAGCTTCACTGTTCTTTTGATGAATTTATAATTCCAAGATATCAAATCTTTTTTTCTTTACAGAACCAAAAATAAAGGCTATGTTGAGAACTTTACATGACTTTACAATATTGTTTATAGCAATCCACTGGAAAAACAAACTATACAGTTGGCACTTTCCAAGCAGGACAGGATATGTAAATATTTACGAATAGTCAATAGCTTGTTCACTTGAATGCACCATATTTCCTCTCCCTGTGGGTTGAAACTTGGCAAAGAAAATTCCAATGAAAAACTGAAACTGAGATTCTTCCCTTCATGATTTTTTTGGGGGAGGGTGGGGGGAGTTGTGGTTTGTTTGTTTGTTTGTTTGTTTTTTTAAGAAGGTTGTAATTATGTAAAAAGGAATTAATGTTTGTTTTGCAGTTTAAAAGTATGATTGGAATACCTGTGTCAAAATCTTTAATTTGTCTAATTGTTTTCTTTCCTGCCACTCCACTGTTTTATTTATGCTTCACTTAAGTATAGTTTCTATTAGAGAAATGGTCTTTGTTATTACAAACTACATTATGTGGAATAAACTACACATAAAATCTATGACATCATAGTTATTTGTTTTGTTTTTTTTTTTAATTTGTCATCCTTCGTAGTGTCTGTGTACTCACTTCGTGGTGAAGAACAAGGACTAAAGAAAAAGGGGATAAAAATAACAATGAGATTTCTAGCTCCAGATAAAGTGTCAGAAAGTAGAATTACAGACCATAGAGTGTTTAAGATTCTTCACCTTCATTGACTATCATCTCAGCATACCATTAGTATGATATTTGTTGGGTCTTATGGAGACATCGTACAGAACATCTATACAAACATCTATGAAAACACAAATATTCTGCTGTGATGCTTTGTGAAACCATCTTGCTAGATTTATAAGTGATGCTGAAGAATGTAACTGACAATCCACATATTCCAAATGAATCAGGGAACTGTATCTCTCTGCACACTTCTCTGCTGTGTGTTGGGAAGAACTGAGATGAGTCACCATCAGCTGTGAAATGTCGTACATAAACCTGTCTTTTTTAGTGCCTAAAAGACTTAAGACACAATTCTTTTTGAAAAATAAATAAAATACTTTAATCTCTGATATAGTTTACATAGATTAATAAATTTTATTATCCAAGATTAAAAATATCCATAGTATAAAAATAAATATTGGAGTTTTGATAAAAGAATATGTTTTTTTAGAAAGAGACTGGGCTTTTGTGAACAAGAAATGAGAAATGTTTGCAAGCATAAGAAAGACATGGAAAAAATAGCAGTGCGAGAAATTCAAAAGGCAGAAGATAAGAGAGAGCAGAGAAAGGACCAGAAATAGGAAATATGAACAGCAGTTTCTGGTAAGGGGAAATCAAGTAAAGCCTAGATAATTAGTATTATACAGGGGAATTCATGATGTTGTGGTTTTGACAGGGCAGTAGCAGAGCGTGCAGACCTGACTAAAGAGATATAATGAATTTAATGCAGGCAACATATAATTTACCTAAATTTCCCTACTTATCCTAGATTTTCAGAAAATCCTGTGTTTTTACACAATGCATGGTTGTGAGAATGACTTTAAAACTTATTCCATCAGCATTTCAAATGTTGCATTATTTCTGGATTTGGTATGTTATTGGTAGACACATCAATACTTATGACTACAGATTCAGATTTTATTGCTATATAATAATGACGTTATAACTGTAGGTGTTTTATTTTATGCTGTTTGTTTGTTTGTTTGTTTGTATCTTTCACATGTGAAAGGCTTTAATTGCCTCTAATATTACTGTCTGTATATTTCTAGAGATAATGCAGAACATTTGTATCAGCAAAAACCTTTATGAATGTCACACAGATGTACTGACACACCCAGAAGACCAAGTCATAACGTTCACAGTTAAAATCTGAGTTTCAGCCAGTGTGAAATAATCAGGTGAGGTATTCTAGAAGGATATGCAGTGAAAATCCCCAGTGCATGCAGATATAGGCAATCTTATGCAAGAATGTGGACGCACAAATGAATTTTGGATTCTTTCTTCTTAAGATTTGGGCTATCAATCTGACGTAAAAACAAAATCGTTTCACCTGAACTGAATTAAATTAATTTAATATGATTTTTATGCTCTAGTGAAAATGTTGCAAAATACCTATTCATAAAACAGATTTGTACAGTTACTTTTACTGTCCTTATGATATTTTTCTGCCGTGATTTTGCTGTTGACAGAGAATCAGATTTAGGCTTACCTCAGCAAACACAGAAATTTTATTCTTGGTTATAGCTCATTCATTTCTAAAATCCATAAATTGAAGAGGATGACAGATCTGAAATGTACCTTCATCCCTCATAGCATACCACTGCTTCTCTGCCCACTGATGGGAATTCCCAAGAGTGTTAAAAATTATTTCACAAGGTAGTAAAATGTCAGAAAAATTGTAATTAGGCAAACGCCTCTCAGTGTGGCTCACTACAAAACATCTGTAGTCAGTGATAGCAGGATTGAACAGCTATTGAAACAAGTAATTATGGTGAGTTTCTTATGCTCCTGCTCTGCTGACAACTTGCAGATGCTAGTCCATTGAGCAACATGGAGGAATATATATCAAAGGAAAATGCACTTTCAAAGAGTTGGAAATATTCAGACGTACACATCATTGTATAACAGAATTGTCAGTATGCTATTCAACATTCAGTCTGATACATCTGTGATTTTCTGTGGTCTATGCTTGACTGTATCCAATTACAAGGTATGTCATTCATCTCATATAAATCCAATGCTCTCACTATTTAAAGTACTGACACAAAAACGGCAGTTCTAAAAAACTAAAGCTGTGGGAAAACCACTGGTGAAGAACTGAATCATGTTTCAGATCTTCAGTTGTGAAATGCCCTGTAGTTTACTTCAGAACAGATTCTGCTGGCTGCTTTCCATCACAGAGCAATGTGAACAGAAGCAATTCTGTACATAATATTAAGTTCCAAATCTCTATTTACAGTTATCTGTAAAGAATTCAACACTCTTACTTTCAAAGTGTGATATTGGAAAGTTGTATTCTTGGAGCAGACAATTCTGCGAACAAATATTTTGTGTCCTGAAGATGGTTGGTGCATCCTTATGGCAACATCAGATTTTTCAGATGTCTGAGAGCACAGATAACCAGGCAGAGATTACTGCCTCTCTGGGATTTCTCCATCTACAGTGAACCAAGAGCCTCAGTGAATGGCAGGAAAGGCACTTAATGGTCACTTAACTGTTGAATCTTTTCACAGCGAATTTTAAACTCAGTTCTAATTCATGTCCTAAATGTACTCAAGAGTTTTAAAAACACTGGTTCTAATAATAATAATACCAGTAGTATTATAGTACTAATACTAATAGGAGTTTGAAACATTAATTGCATATAATATTTTTACATCATCATTGCAGGTATGGTGGCTGGAGTCTCAAGGGTATTAGCCAAAACATCTGAGTTACAGAAAATTTATAACTAAATATTGTCACTAAATAGATCTGAATCAATAACACTTCCACATGATGTAAAACCTAACATGCAGATTTACAAAGCTCATTGCGCTCTGTGCTTCTGTGAAAAACCCTTCTATCTTACTGATGGATGGATATAGAATAAAAAATGTCACCTTTGCATTTCCCTCTGGATGTGGGATTATAAACAGCACAACTTTTCTAAAATGTATGTGGCTTTATTCCTAAACTGTTCACTATTCATCATTGTATTTCCAAAAATATATACTTCGTGCACTGCTTATCTTGTATAGTTTTGGAGATACCATTCTAAGAGATAGCTTCCCTCACAGCATATTAACGTATAAACTTAGGTTTGATAATTTCTAGAGGAAAAACAAACAAAAAACAAAACAAAACAAACAAAAAAAAACAAAACAAACAAACAAAAAAACTACCATGTTTTCATTTACAGCATAAACAGAAAAGACAACACACCAACCCCTGGAAAAATTCATTTTAAAGGAAAAAAGCATACTTGATAGTGATGAACAATTTCTCTTACAGTAGGTGATTTTTTTTCTTTTTTTTTTCTTTTTTTTCTTTGTTTTTTTCTTTTTATTTTTAAATGATTTGTTTTGTTTTGCAAGTCGATGAGTTAAAAAGAAAGATGTGACCACTTAACTTATTCCCATGAAAATAAGAAAGGACAGAACAGTCTTCTTTTCAGCGTACAGGTGATGCTTCTTTCCTGCTCTTCAGACAGAATTTTTCAGCTAGCTCTTTTCAGCTCTCAACATTTCTAGTTAACAGATGACACTTTCAATACAGTAGTTCTCTGATGTAGATACATTTGATTTATGTACATTAATAAATGGACATTTTATATAAGCAGTCTCTATTCCTCTCTTTTTCCACAAATAATCTATACCAGAAAAAAAAAAAAAAAAAAACCTGCACCTCAAGCACCTTTTATACTAACATAATCACACCTTCATTAAGATTTTGTTCTTGTTTGTAGAGGCCCCACATCTTCAGAATGTTAATTCCTCATGCTATGCTAAAATTGTAGTTAATAGTTCTGTTAATTTTTATCATGCAAAATGTTGATGGTCATAAAATACTTGGAATTCTATATATTTAGCTTCTTTATGTTTTGGACGTCAGTCTCTGTAGCTTAAGAAATCGCAAACTGGCACAAATTTACTTGTCATTACTAATTATAGCTTATTTTCACTACGAAATACACTCATGTTTTTCAAAGAGGTCAACATTAATTTTAGATGTGTTTAAATAAGCTGCATGAAATAACTGCTTTTGAGTGGAAGTCAGAGACTAAGAGGTGACTTCCCTAAGAGGTAAGCTTCCCTATGGCATGTCCTTCAGCAATCCCAGCATAACCCAAGAAGGAGCAGTTAGGGCTATGGATAGACTGATGACAACCACTTAAAAAGATATGTGGTCTTGCCATCATAAAAGAACAAGCCACTGAAGTGACTATCCTGACAGGTAATTTATTCAGATCAGCGTTATCTCCATTTTCTTCTCCTGTAAACTAAGAATGTAAAAATGCTAGTTTGAGCTCTGCCCTAAATTTTTAGCCAAAGTGCTGATTTAATTTCTAAGTTAGGTTTATACTTCTGATACTGAATGCGCGTCTCATTGCAGTTGATGGAACTAATTTTTCTGTTTTTTTTTTTTTTTTTTTTGTGTCCATGAATGTGACCTGTGTTGTACAAGGTAGAGAACAAAACTCCAAAAATCCCTCCTTGGCAAACGGAAAGGATCTGAATTTATTCTTTAACGATCATCACATGAAGTATTTCACAAGGTTCAACTAGCATCCTTGGATACAAAACAGATGGCTGAAACTTAATAAATGTACTACTGGGAATATAAGAAAGATTTGTAGCAAGGTTAATTTTGTGCTTCACTTTAGGTCCCAGCCAAGTTGTTACCAAAATGACGTGAACTCTCAAAATGCATTCCAACTGCCCCCTAATATCTTCAGAGAGTTTATGTTATTAAACTGATTTTTTTTTTCGTATCTACCTGCCAGAAAAAAAAACCCACAACAATACTTCCTTTCACATAGGCTTAGTTGAACATGATTATTTGTGTGATTCAGTGCTGTTAACTTCTATGTTTCAAGGCTGTTGACAAAGATATGCTAGAATCTGTAGTTTTGCTAACATGCTCATCTCTTTTGAGGTACTTGTCAGTGAAAATACACCAAGTCTACCTTCTAGATTTGGCTGTCTTCTAGATTAGTCCCAGCCAGACATTAGTTTCTAGTTCCAGTTTAAGATTCTGAATGCACAGTCACAAATTCTTAGGATTTAAGGAGCAGACCCCTTTAACTCTTCACCACTTCCTAGATGGAAATTCAGCCTTTTAAAACCAGATTTCAGCATGGCCACCAACAGTCCGTGCTTTTTGCTCTCTATGCCATTACCCTGCTGACTACCTGCAGGACTTTGGGTCAGAACTGATGCTGTGCTAAGAGACATATAAGCGACCAAAGATGTGCCCTGATTGATAGGTGGAATACCACACATTCTAGAAAGCAGATTCTGAATGCAACTGAAAACTGCAACTGAAAACATATTTACAGTTTCATTCTCTGCATGTAAGGCAAATGGCTTTTGGATTAAGTTTACATCTCAAAATACAGTAGGCATCAATAGAAACTGTGCTGACGTGGCTAGTAACTGGAAACAAAGCATTTTTCCATCATGGTAATGATAATTAAAATTGTATCAATTTAAGGTACCAGTGTGGTATGACAAAGATTTTACATTGAAGTCTAATCAGAATGACTAAAGACAGCCAGGAAATTAAAAAGGCTATAAAGGTAAAGGAAAATAAGAAGAGAGCTGAATTAGTTATAAGAGCTCTGGTTCTTTGCTGTGAACCAGCATGTGGATGCCATTGTCACTAACACTTCCTAAAATGAACTATATTATATTCAGTTGTTTAACAAATGATGTCCAAACACCTAAACCATCTGTTATTATTGGATCTATCTTTTAATTGATATTTATTAAATAAAATTACATGTTCTCTTTTTTTAGACCTTTTTCTTATGCCACTTGGCAACTCATTGTTTTTAAATTGCTCCTCTGGCAGGCTTTGCTGCCAAATGCTCATAGATCTCAACTTGTGGACTCTACTGCGCATGAACCAGAAAAGCATGCTTATTAAGTGTCTGTCTCAGTAGGAATTACTGCCCAAACTATTCTTTTCTGTTCACAGGCAACTTTGTTTTGTTATATTTGTGATGTGATTGTGTAATTGGGATGGTGTATTTTGAATCCAGACCTTCAATAAATAGCTCAGAAGTTTCATACACAAAGGAAATCTGTAAGAGTGCTCAAAACTATAGCAATAATAAAGCAAGATACATTTTTTGAATATTCATTTGTATTCTCCCTATCTGAATCCTGAGAGTACCTTAAAAATAAACAGACTGTTGACAAATGTGTGGAAATTACAATTTGTGAAGTAACTAATAAGCTTTTTAAGAGAAAAAGGACCTTTTAAATTGTTAATGGAAATTTAAGAAAATATAATTCAGGGACTATGTACTAGACAGCAACACAGAGAAATTCTGTAGTAAATGTTTTAGTAGCTGGACTGTTGAAAGGTGTCACAGCCATATTCAATCTCCGTACCATACATGCATGCTTGCCACCAAACTTTTCTCAGTGCATGAGAACTCTCCCTCCAGATTCTGTATCTGTGCATCTATGTACAGCACAGGCTTTGTTGCAGTGTTTATTAGAAACTATGAATTTAAAAATATCCATTTTTAATATCATTTCAATATATCTGGAGAAAATATTGATTACAAAATAGTCTTTAGGAGGCAAAATCTTTATTTTAGTTGCTGATGATTTATCATATAATTTTATCAGTCCGGGAATCTCCAAATAAATGTCGACCTTAGGCCTTGCCTAAGACAGTAGTAAAGGTTGTGAAAGTAAAAAAATAATTTTACTAGAAGTGATAAAAATCTTTTTTCAGAGAAATGGTTCAAATGGCAGTGTGTTGTTTTTTTGTATTATTTTCCTTCCTTTGGAAGTAAATAAATCTGTAACATGACAGATCTTGCCAATTACAATTTCTATGGGTGTTCAAACATTTTTTATTTTATATTTTATTTTATTTTATATTATTCAATTTAACTTCCCCCTATACCTAAAATTTTATTTGGACTTTTAAGTTACTGACCTTTATGGATAAAGTGTAATGTAATAAAATATACTAAACAAAGAAAGAGATCTTTTTTTTTAAGTTCACACCATCTTTCTAGATAGAAAAAATTTACTGCCGAAAAGAGCACAAGCATGTTAAACAGATGGCAACTAAAATTAAATAAAATGCAATTTTGTATTTTTGTATTCAGGCAGCAACAAACTTTAGCAAATTTCTTATTTTAAACTTGTCTCTAAGGCATTCCTGTAGTTACTTTACTACATTTCCTGTAGTTACTTTAAAGCTTGCTGTATGGTATACGATAAGCATAATAATGAAAAATCATCATCCCTAAGAATATCCTGGAATAAGATTAACATCACATTTAGAAACTGCAAGAAGCAGTTACTTCAGAAAGAATTAATAAAGCTAATCCCATACAAAATTATTTTAAGTGCTGTTGCTTTATGATCTGAATTGAGAACAAAGCAAATTGGAACTGTTTATGGTTCATGTTCGTAGCAGACATAGATTTGCAGTGATTTTTTTTAAGTAGTTGTTTTAGTTCCTGGTTTGCATTTTTGGGTTATCAAGGGAGGGGAGATGATAGACAGGTATAAATTATACACATCGTCTAAGCTTTCTGCCTGCCTTTAAAGATTTAACAATTGTACTCAGCTCTGACTTCTGACTGCCTATTGCCTATTATTTCTTAATCCAAACCGTGACTGTGCAGCAGGAGGGTAGAACATGCTGAAACCTGTTTCCTTTGATGCATGTACAATTTCTTCTGTTGCTCCTATCCTTATTGACTAGGATTAAGGTCTCTGTAGGAATAGAAGAAGCACATGACTACACTGAAGGATGGGGTCCCTTCCACCAGAGGAGGTACATGTACGACAGTTATCATACATAAGGCTGGAGTGATCATTAGACATCAGTTTCACTGCTCCAAACTTTGCAAAGTTTCTGGATGACCCACTTTGTGAATTCTACTCAACTCCATTATGATAGCTTCTGTGAGTCAGCTTAATGTCATGTTTATTTTCTACCTCACTCTTTATATGTGTCTGTTTGTACAAAGTGAATACAAGTATTTGTACATATTTGTATAACATGCATGTATTATACCTATATAAATTTGTGTGTAATATTTCTACACATACCTGCATAATATATTTGTATACCCATATATAAATATATCCACGAAGATGGTGAAGGGCCTAGAGCATCTCCCCTATGAGGAAAGGCTGAGTGAACTGGGTCTGTTCAGCCTTGAGAAAAGGAGACTGAGAGGGGATCTGATCCAGGTCTATAAATATCTAAGGTGTGGGGGGCAGAATGGCGAGGCTGGACTCTTTTCAGTGGTGAGTGGAGACAGGACAAGGGGAAATGGCCAGAAACTGGAGCATAGGAAGTTCCGCACAAACATGCGCAAGAACTTCTTTACAGTGAGGTGACGGAGCACTGGAACAGGCTGCCCAGGGAGGTGGTGGAGTCTCCTTCTCTGGAGATGTTCAAGACCTGCCTGGATGCCTACCTGTGCGACCTGCTGTAGGGAACCTGCTTTGGCAGGGGGGTTGGACTCGATGATCTCTGGAGGTCCCTTCCAACCCCTACAATTCTGTGATTCTGTGATTCTGTGATATACATGATTTACCTTGAATTGCAGTCCTGTCTTCTCCACTTGTCTGTGATTTGGACACATGAATGTTTGTCTTTTTTTGTTTCCCTCTCCCATGGCCTCCGCATTTGGATTATTTTCTACATTTTCCCATCACAACTGCTCTTCATCACATTTATTTGTCACAACTGTTCTTCTTTGGCACAGCTACTTTGTAGCTGGCACTTAATTGCTGGAACTCTTTTCAGCCTGGATCCAAATAGTTCTGTTGGCCTGAACTGGGGAGAAACTGCAGCCAAGATAAAGCAAATTGATGTGGTTAAATGCTGGTATCCAGAAAAGCACTTAAATTATTATAGTTCTTTCCCATTGACACAGGTTACTTGCTAAGTAATGCCTTTCCTGATTATAAACAGGACTTTTAGGGAAATGGGCTGGTAAATACATTCAAGCAAAAATAATGCCATTTAAGGTTTTTAAGGTTCATATAGGCAGGGCAAATAAATTGTAAAATGAATTAATAATCTTTGAATGGAAATAAGAAAGAATTTCTCTGTCCAGGTGAATACTGCCACTCTAAGATCTTTTTTTTTTTTGTACCTGCTACAAGGATAGGATACTGTTGTTGGAAGGAACCACTCTGAGAGTTTTATAAAATCTGATGCACTTCCAGATGACATCTCTAAGTATTTCTCTTTCATGTGAAAAATTTGTTTTTACTGAAATCCTGTGAACAACTACTGAGATATAACATTGTATGCACAATCATATTTTATAGTCTCTATAGTATCCACTGCCTATCCCTCTCCAGGAAACTATTATTACTTCACTGTTTCCCAGTCCTGTTTTCATTTCACATTGCAGAATCCACTGCCAAAAAAGTTACTGTCTCTTTCAAAATAAAGCATTAATTAACTACACAAAAGCTATTGATGAACTAGATATCACTTTCTTATTAAAGAATTATTAATCCCTTATTCTTCATTTTCCTCTCTGACTGTAAAAGTCCATTTTAATTATTTCACAGAAGGAACTGTTATAACATAAGCTGGTGCACATATATGACTGTTCCTCAGATGGCTTTTCTGACTTTTAGTAGTGATGGGGAAAAAAGTCCCCAGAAGTGATACTTGGCTCCTTTAAGTTTTCTCTGTAGATAAGCAGTTAGCTTAAATTGATTGGTGGAGCCTGCACTCAGAAAATCCTAAATCAGTAAAGATTTCACTTGAGCCACATCCCATTTATTCAGTAATACATACTCCATAGGTAAGAGCTATAAACTTCATAAACAGATAAAAATTTCATTTCTGCCACTTACTGGTCCCTGTCTCAGTCTTGGTCTTTGGAGCAGAGCCAGCACAAAAACTGAGCTCACAGAGTTGTAGGGATAGATCAGACTGGAGTTGTGATTCAAAAATATTCTCCTCTTCATCTTGGCTTTTTTGGGACACAGCTGTTTAAGAATTTAAATTAATTCATAGACAGAGATCTTCTTTTACTATAGTAAACTGGAAAACTACATTAGTTGAACTAATAGAACAATAAATTAGTATTTTCTCACAGACCCATTATTTTCTTAAAATGCATACTGGAAAGTGTATTCAGATAAATTCTTCATAAAAGGGAACATTCTATGAGAAATTATGAGTATTAAGGGACAACATATTGGTACTTTCCTTCCATAAATATTATTTCAATGGACATTTGGAGGCACAGCTCATAATGGACTTTCCCAGCTGTAGACCTCCACAGGTGGCATATCTGGCTGACAAGAACTCTTCAGTGCAGAGAGAGTTGTACTACTAGTAAGTAACTCATCCACTCTGAGATCAGCCTAAGTAAGCTAGAACAGTCCCAGTGCAATTTTTTTTTACTCTCCTCTAACTATGCAGAAAGTCCAGGGTTACTAAGTTGAACATAGGTGTGCGCAGCTGCCTAGAAGTAACAATCTCTTAAATATTTTAAAGACATGTATCCATTAACTTATAATGCTTGTATTAGTTTGAACACCCTGCTGTTGTTCTAGCTCACTGCACAGTGCAAGTAAACTACCATACTGTCATACAGAGACAATTTTTTTTCCAGGTGTGTTCGACCTGTAAGGTCATCTTTTACTCTATGAAGTTCTTGCTGTTAATTACAGTGTACAGCACTATCACCATACAGAGAAGAAGCTCTGCAAGCAGGTAGATTAAGTCATTTCTCACTTCACTGCTCCTTTCCTTCCAAGCGAGTTGTTCAGATGAAAAACTGTAGAAAGAAAACAATCACCTAGTGCTAAGAAAAGCAGACATGCGCCTAATTCTGTTATAGATGCCACAGTATCAATCACTGCTTCCACTTTAAAATTCAATTTTAATAGTGTCCATTATCTTTATATATTACCCATCTGTCTTTAATGTTAAATAGCTATTTCATGTGAAACCTATACAGTCTATGCATGCAAGTTTTTGCAGGATTGCATTTGATTATCTCAGAGTCGAGATCTATTTTCTGTTTAGCTCATTGGATGTTTGTGTTTTCTTGACTAGTAGAGTTTTTCAGTATTCTGGGGAAGTTGCTGACAATTACCTGGGGGTTTAACTCTGTTATAGAAAAATCTCAATCAAATGGTTGGAAGTAGCATTTAAGACATCTTTGTGCAATACTGCCAGCAGGGGACCAGTAATAATAATTTGGTGACAGAAAATCTATAAAAAACATTAAGTCTGTTTTGGTTCCTCTCTTTTTTTAGAGTCTTGTTACATTCACAATTGGAGTCACCAAGACAACAAAACTCTAGGAACAAAGCTTACCTTAAAGGCTTTAGAGGTAAGAACTTATAAACAAAAGGCTTAAGATTTACTATCTAAGCTAAGCTTTCCTAGCTCTGTGAATGCTATTGATTTTTCTCCAGATTCTTCAGAAATATCTAATCCGAACTCTATTTGTCCTATGAAAATTAAGTGTCGGAGTTGATCCATATTTTCACTTTACAATATTGAGGTCCATAGGTTAATACACTACATAAACTGCAAACTCTGGAATTTTTATCCATTTTGTGGGCTACAGGAAAGACAGATATTTAATTTTTTCTATCACATTGTTTTGCAGCAACACAATATTTTTCCTGCATAGAATCTAAATAAGTGGTTCTGCATTGCAGCAATATTCAATACCCTGTTTAGGTTGCATTCTGCTTGTGAGAGAAGAGATTTGGTTGTGATTGGAGTATTTTTATTTCACTGCATAGTGTTAAGATACTGCAGGGGGGAAAAATCGTCACCAGCTCTTTTAATTTTTTTTTAGGCAATCATGATATTAGAGTACAAATAAATATTGTTTTCCTAAGAGAAAGCCTAGAGAAGAACAAATATTTAAGAGTATATTTTTAAAATAAAAAATGATGTGGAATTTTATCTCAATGAAAAATACTGGAAAAAATGTTTATTATTTAGTTTAAAATACCATGCACAATTGCTCACTTCTAGCTAAGTCTCATTTATAAAATATTAATTTGCACACTCGTCAGGAATAAAAAGAGACAAAATCATCACATAAATCGTTTGCCACATGCTGAGATATTAGTTAGTTAAACATAGTTCATGATTTTGAACAGGCTATCTACAAAGTTTTGATGGGAAACAAGAACAATTGTACAAATATTATGCAGTGGGTATATTTATTCATATCTCATGTTTCTAGGTATTTGATCCTGATGTATTGACATGCTACCCATGACAAAAGCATTTATAGAATCATAGAATCCTTAAAGTTGCTAGCTGGTAGTTGGTAGCTGCCCTTCAGATATTGAAAGATCGCTATCCAGTCACCTTGCAGACCTCTTCTCCAGGCTGAACAGCCACAGATCTTTCAGCCATTTCTGCCTTAACTTTCTTATGGCCCACTAAGATACTGCCTAAGAGTATTATTTTTTTCTGTGATGATTCAAGTAGCTGTTCAGTTTTTAAAATTTTTTCAATTCATATTCTAGATTATGGTGTCTGTAAGGATCATTCTTCATTGAGCTAATGTGGTACCTGTATGACTATGTACTTTGTAAGCTACATATATATTTCATTCATTACTACAAGAGCAAAATAGAAGGAGATTAAAGTGAATTAAAAATGTCTTTGTCAAAATGGGGCACTATTTATTCATCCAAAAGTAAGTACTATCACAGAATCACAGAATTGTAGGGGTTGGAAGGGACCTCCAGAGATCATCGAGTCCAACCCCCCTGCCAAAGCAGGTTCCCTACACCAGGTCGCACAGGTCGGCATCCAGGCAGTTCTTGAACATCTCCAGAGAAGGAGACTCCACCACCTCCCTGGGCAGCCTGTTCCAGTGCTCCGTCACCTCACTGTAAAGAAGTTCTTGTGCACATTTGTGCAGAACTTCCTATGCTCCAGTTTCTGGCCGTTTCCCCTTGTCCTGTCTCCACTCACCACTGAAAAGAGTCCGGCCTCGCCATTCTGCCCCCCACACCTTAGATATTTATAGACCTGGATCAGGTCCCCTCTCAGTCTTCTTTTCTCAAGGCTGAACAGACCCAGTTCACTCAGCCTCTCTTCATAGGAGAGATGCTCCAGGCCCTTCACCATCTTTGTGGCCCTCCGCTGGACTCTTTCCAAGAGATCCCTGTCTTTTTTGTACTGGGGAGCCCAGAACTGGACGCAGTACTCCAGATGAGGCCTTACCAGGGCAGAGTAGAGGGGGAGGATCACCTCCCTCGACCTGCTGGCCACACTCTTTTTAATGCACCCCAGGATGCCATTGGCCCTCTTGGCCACAAGGGCACACTGCTGGCTCATGGCCAACCTGTCGTCCACCAGGACACCCAGGTCCCTATCTGCAGAGCTCCCCTCCAGCAGGTCATCCCCCAACCTGTAGTGGTGCATGCAATTATTCCTCCCCAGATGCAAGACTCTACACTTGCTTTTGTTAAACCTCATCTGTTTTTTTTCTGCCCAGCTCTCCAGCCTGTTCAGGTCTCAGTGAATGGCAGCACAGCCTTCAGGCGTGTCAGCCAATCCTCCCAACTTTGTATCATCAGCAAACTTGCTGAGGGTGGCCACTATCCCCTCATCAAGGTCATTGATGAAGATGTTGAACAAGACCGGACCCAGTACCGACCCCTCAGGAACACCGCTGGTTACAGACCTCCAACAAGACTCTGCACCGCCAATGATGACCCTCTGTGCTCTGCCAGTCAGCCAGTTTTCAACCCACATCACTGTCCACTCATCTATCCCACACTTCCTCAGCTTTGTTATAAGGATGTCGTGGGGGACAGTATCAAATGCCTTGCTGAAATCAAGGTAGACTACATCCACTGCTCTCCCCCCATCCACCCAGCCAGAGACAACATCATAGAAGGCTACCAGGTTGGTCAAGCACGACTTCCCCCTGGTGAACCCATGCTGACTACTCTTGATGACCTCCTTTTCTTCCAGTTGTCTGGAGATGACATCCAGCACAAGCTATTCCATCACCATGCAGAGAAATGAATAAAATCAATAAAATTCCTTATGTTTCTCTCTTCTCAACAGCTCCATTATCTTTCCAGACAAAACTTTTCAGGTATTGTCAAGGAAAACCGATCACTCATTTCTAAACCAGCTGTCAGGTATCCTTGCCCCATGTTAGTATTTTCTGCTTCCCTCTGTATCTCACCCCCTCAAGCCAGCATTCCTAAAGGGTAGGCACACTTTGAGTCTCAATGGAGGTTGTGAAACTTTGGAGGTTGTGTTAGACTTTGCATTGCCAGGCAATCAATAGTTTGCTCTGTAAAAGCATGCCCTCCGTATCCTTTATGACAGCACCTTCACCTTGCTTCTTCCTTCTTCATCCTTGTCCTTTGTTTTATCACCAAGCATTTAGGCAAGATAATGTCTGACAGATGAACTGAAGTTCCGAATTTATTTTTAAATGAATACACATAATTTAACCATTCTTCTCAAATGCAAAGCTTGCTTTCTCAAAATGTTGACTGAGATGATTAAGTTCATTAGTCACAAAATAAATTTGAATGGACAGTGAAAAAGACACAGCTCAAAATAATACAGATATGTAAAGAAAAAGGTAGGAAAATTTTCAGGAAGTAAGTAATGAATACAAAGGATATCAACAGTCATTCCGAAAACTTTTTTTTTTTTTTTTTTTTTTTTCTTTTCAGGAACCTTGCCACTGGAAGGAGGCAGTAAAGTACTTTTTAGAAATGAGGAAATACAAAACATAATGGATCTCAGGAACACCTACTCCCTGTAGTAGTTTATTTGAAATGAGACACAGCAGTGGGATACTTAAAATGAATGTAATGCATGTCATTCAGCTTAAGATTGAAAAAAGTCTTAAACGTAAGTGAGACCAACATTATTAAGTTAGGTGATCTGAAAAATTGGGATCAAGAATTGAAAGCCAATCCTCCTCTTCATAGACAGGGAAGAGAACATGAAGAATGCACAAGAGGCACAGTATGAGAAATTGTTTATAGATAAAAACATTCAGCAGTACTGGCACTGCATTTTAAGTAACATGCAAATGAGAGAGCAGAGATGCAAAGTGTCCTAGAGGAGAGAACTAAAATAAGATAATTTAACTTCTAAGTAAACCCTAGAAAATAAGACACTTGAGTTGACTTCCTCCAAAGTAGATATGATCTTCAGCAAGTGAAGCTGGAAAAGGGCAGGGTTTCCAATGTAGATACCTCTATTGATAAACAAGGCTTCTCTCTCATTAAAAAAAAAATAAAAAATAAAAAAAAAATCCTTAAATATGCCTATCATAAAAAAGGCAATATTATTCAAGGCTTCCTCTGCTTGACTGCTTGATGACCAAATTCCTTAAATTTCTTTCTGCCAATATTGTTTGGAACAACATTTCTTCCCAGTTCCAAATTTATTAATCATCTTATCTGATACTTATCAGGAACTCTGAATAAGAAGATATCTATCAGTAGAGACTGCAGATGACTAACAAAGAAGGGGTTACATTCAGTAATAGTCTTCAGGTTTCATTCTTCTGTCATACATTACATCCAACATCATCCTTCCTATCATTCCTTCATTCCCTTGTTTGGTATCGCTATATCTTTATCCTGTCTGCCATTTGCAGTGTGCTCTCAGCACTGTACATATTTTTACATGAATTAGATCAGATTCAGTCCTCAAATGCTCTAGATCTTTTATAAAAACAATGGAGGCATCAAATTACAAGTTGCAGATTTTATAAAGGCTCTGTTTAAGGACATCCTTGGATTTGGATGCTGCTGCTTTAGAGTATATTGTCACCTCTGACTGTTTTTATATTTATAATCTTAACGTAAAGTAAGATGTCAAATGGTTTAATAATGTCTTCTTGCACATTTAAGCAAAACAATAGAGATTCCATATAAAATCAGAAAGCAAAAGAAAAGATTTAAACCTCCTTTCCCCTCTATAAACAACAATTTCTAAGAAGTTCTTCCAGCACTACTTTTCCAGTTTTTATTGTTGTTGTTGTTGTTTTTCATATTTTTCTTTCCTTCTTTTTAAGATATGAAAGAAAAAAATTAGCACATTATACACTACCATTGTATTGTGTACCAGTCCACAGCTGTAGAGCTCTTGATGGGAACACTGCTGCAGACTCCTTGTATATATGTCGACTTTTCAATTAACAGTAACCCACAATTCATATATAATTTCTGAGGTCAGTCAGTAGAGGTAGAACTCAGTGCTTTTGTCATTCCTGTCACTGGAGGATCAAGTGAGAGCTGTAACCCCCAAGGTAACTGTGTTTATCAAATGGACTTCAGCTCCCTTGATAATAAGATGACAAGCTGTGAATGTTGAACAAGGAAGGGTTTTTTTCACCTTAGGAGCAAAGGACAGTATTTGTTCCCAGTTAATTGCGAACTGAGAGGGAAGGCGTTAAATTAATGGCAGTGGGAGAACACAGCAGAACTGAGCAATATCAAGGCTTCTTTCTTGACAAAGGCTTCAGAACAGGTTTTATTTTCTACAATGCTAAAAGGTTACTGAAGGAAGGTCTGGGAAATATTTGTGAAATGTTTGAGTTTGTGATTCTTAGGACTAAGATACAAATTAAAAAGATTTCATGAAAGCAACTTCAGGAAACTCAAAATACCTAAACAAAGTATCTCTGAATCTTTGCCCATGTGTTTTTGAGCCTGCTAGTTCAAAAGGAATAAGGATGCAAGTGGCTCTTTACAGGAAATAAGGTGAAAACTTTCTTCTGCAGGAGAACAACTTCACTAAATGCCCATTTGCCACAAAGAAAGGAAAGATGCATGCAGGTTAGATTTTTAAGTACAAATTTTAAAATGATGCGTGATCCTGATCCTGGAAAGGATGTTAAAAGCAGTAAAGTCTGAGCAGAAACAACATATGAAGCCATAAATTCAGCAAGTTTGAAGATCAGAAAAGAAATCCTGATACGTTATTATGTGGATAAGAAGAGTTTATGATAATATATGCTGCAAAGACAATGGTGTAAAAGATCTTCACAACACTGTCAAGAAGTATAGCCATCATCAGATAGCTACTGCAAAGAGTGTCAGCGACATGGGACTATAGCCTCTGCATGTAAAAAAAAAAAAAAAAAAGAAAGAAAGAAAGAAAAGCAGGTTGGAAGGTATTTGTGTCAAATATTTTCTACTATGTTGGAAGTGGTGAGCTGAAGCACATCTCAAGGCACACAAAGAAGCAGTTGGTGAATTACAAGCAATTTCATTTTTGGATTGCTAAGTGTTAGCATCTCAAGCCCTGAGAAAGGATTGTCCAGGTGGATTGTAAAATAACTCTCAGTGGAAGTTAGGAAAAAACATCTGTAAGGAATGATATAGGTATCATTGAACTTGCCTTCAGCCAAGAATAAATTAGATAAGTTTATCAAGTGCTTTGCAGACTCTGTAACTTTATAAAGAGTTCTTATATATTGATATAGAGAATAGAAAGCATATGAAAAACCAAATCAAATTTAAAAGGCCCCCAAAAAGCATCTAAGTCATGACCCTAGACATAACAGAAATATCACACTGAAATAAAGAAAGGAAGGAAGGAAGGAAGGAAGGAAGGAAGGAAGGAAGGAAGGAAGGAAGGAAGGAAGGAAGGAAGGAAGGAAGGAAGGAAGGAAGGAAGGAAGGAAGGAAGG
>NW_024962263.1:48584561-48595334 GCF_019238085.1 Lagopus leucura
AGGAAGGAAGGAAGGAAGGAAGGAAGGAAGGAAGGAAGGAAGGAAGGGGCAAGTCCTATAATCTTCTATTTCATCTGTACTTCCTTATTTTGCCTTCCTTATCGTGTCACGTGGACAGTTATCTCTTCATGCTGTTGCAATATTTCTATAAGTACACATCCCTCTGCTTTATTTGCCTACTAGTTTTCTATAAAGTACTATTACATAAGAAGTGAGTCTTCTTAAACTGCACTCAACTTTCTTTTTAGGCTCTAAGATACATCTGTATACATAAATACATCTAAAATACATAAATACAAGCAAGCTGTTATATTTTAATATCTTTGTCAGAAAAATATAAACTGTTGATTTGAACTTTGACACGTCCTATGATGGCTTGCCTGATTTCATTTGTTTAATGTGGTGCAAGAGTGAACCAGAATGATCATAATTCAGCATAATATGAAAAGCTTTTTATGATCTTCATTTGAGGTCAGTCAATAAGCTATTTGAAGCACTGTGTATGCAACCATATGAAAAAGACATTGGTTCCATAACTGATAAAATAAATTTTCCTTAGAAGGAAAATCTAAGCCACATTTATTAAGTTTGCATAAACCCATTTCAGATGCAAGTAAAGCCATCAAATCAGTGAGATGCTTGTCAAATAATAAAGATGGATTGCTAGTTACCCTAAGATACCTACTCTTGTCAAAAATCTTGAGAGTTATATTACCAATATTAATAGAATTTAGATTTATTGCATTTCTTCACCATTTAACATTAGTCACATTTTAGATATTTCTTAACTAGATTCAAGCAACACCATTCTTACTCCAGTCTCAACAACTCTTTATTCTTTGTATATTTAATGTGCTGATATCAATGATTCTGCCAGATCCTAAACCTTGAGTGATTACCTGAAGATTCAGTACTCTAACCCATGAACTATGCTACAGGATTCGTCTCATAAATTGCTTGTAACAAAGAAGATAAAAGAATCAAATCCAGTTTTTCTGCACAGTTCAGAGACTACTTACACTGGACAAGGCTATAAAGCAAACTATTAAAATATCCAGAAAATAAATAAATAAATAAAAATAAAAACACTTGGTTAAAACACTTAGGTGAGTAACTAAGGAAAATAAATTGTTAATATCCAACTGACAGATTTTTGTCTTCTGTGTAAACCTGAAATTCATACAAAACTGTAATATTCTAAATATAGATCTTTATTTATATATTATTGTAACTATTTATTTATTTTATATTATATTACATTATTAAATGATTGTATGAATCAGTCTTACTGCTGCTGAGTTGACTCTTTAGCTTCAATGCACAGCTTTCTGAAGTGTATAATTTAAAGTCTTCTCACTAATTATTACAAATTTTCCCAATTCAGAATAATTTGCATTGGCAAATGCATTGGCAGAATTAGCAATTACTTTTTTGCTTGTTGATCTGTCTCTTAAGACACTACTGCAACTACTATAGTACTAGCTACTTCTCAGAGAGAAGGGAAAACATTTTCTGTCCCAGAAGTTTACAACCTAGGCATATAAAGCAAACAGGGACTGTAGAGAAAATAGGGATGAAGACTGAGTGACTTTCTTATAGTAATGGAATAATACGCAGGCAGACAGGAAAAGGAATTGAGCCTTCCATTTTGAGTACTGAGGATGTTACCTATTTTTTAAACAGTTCCTCCATTTGTTTTCAAATTTCAGCAAGAAATTATAATTTATATTCAGATCTTGTGCATGTAGGAAGAATACCACTTATTTGTAAATAAGCAGAGATGTGATTTGCCTAGTGAGTTTAGCTGAAGTACAAAGCAAGGTATAAAAAATGCATATACTTCACAAAACTTGATCTGAACAACCTTCTTGCAAGATTCTTTTTTCTTCTAAGATGTTCATAGAGCTGTCAGGTCTTGTACTGTTACTAAACAATGGAAACAAAAGAAAGCTATAATTATGTTTGACCCAAATAACAGTAAAAGATCAATATCACATCCTGTTTGAATGTTATAATATCTAACACCACAGCTATTGCTCAAAGAGAAAGAAAGGTGTTATCTTCAGCCTTATCTTTATCTACTTTCCCAAAAGGTAGGAGGTACAAAGCAAGTCCATAAAAATAGAAATGTTTAATTAAGTGATCTTGTAAACAGCAAAATGTTCAACTCACAAAAGGAGGAAAATATATCCAAAATTTTTCTTCATCATATTTATGAAAACCATAATCAGGGACTAGATTCATATTAAAGCAGATTCGGCTTTTAAATTAAAAAGAAGTTTCACCAGGAGTACTATTGTAGTGAAGAACTTTTTGACATACGTCATCTCTGTAACTATGCTCAGCTTTTGCAGTGGTTTTTTGCTCACTTTTATAATTGCTTATCAGCATTAATCACATAGAAGCTATGTCCACTTCTGCATCATTTTTGTGAGTATTACAGAATCACAGCAGGACTGAAGCTGGAAGGGACCTCTTGAGACCATCTGTTCAAACTCCCATCTGGTCTCTGCTCAAGCAAGAACACTTAGAGCCAGGTATCCTTTAAAGATGCATATCTCCAAGGATACATAGCTTCTTTGGGAAACCTATTCCAGAGCTCCGTCACCTGTACAAGTGAAGAAATGCTTCCCGATGTTTAAACACAACCTCTTTTGTTCCAGATTGTGCCCACTGCTTCTTGTCCTCTTATTTGGCTCCCTTTTGGCTCATGATTTTTGTTATTTTGTTATGAGCTAGGATTTTTGTCTCTCAGTCTGAGGACTGTAAAAAATAAGAGGTAAAGGCCCTTCTTTCACTTGAATTTTCGCTAGCTCTTGAAAATCTCCCAGTCTTTCAATAACTCATAAACTGCACATTGCAAATCATCAGACAGATGCATAAATGCAAATAAATCCCATAAGAAGCTGTGAGTTGAATCTTTTTTGTTCTTTGTTTATTTTTGCCAATATTGTCTTTCTCTGTCAGGTATCAGTAGGACTGAATACAATTTTCTCTGTAACAGATCTACAACTCTCCTTCCTCCAGGACTGCTGAGAAGGAACTGAGTAACTGGTCTTCCTACTGACAAGGATTTTTTTTTTATGTCTAGGAAGTTCCCAGCAGAACAACTCAGATTAACTCTCTTTGCACTAGGGGAATGGTAAAAAAGACTGATGGACAACACATGAAGTTACAGTAATGCAGACATTCTAAAGAAATTGATAATAAATCCCATCAGATAATTATGCAGTGGCAACACCATGATATTTTCATTTGCTGCCTTTGATTTCCGTATGACCTGGCCTCTTTTTCCCTCTTTCATTTCTAGTAAAGCAGTGTAGGCCATAAGATGGAAGTCACAGAGGCTAGAAAAAATGTTCCTGCATTCTCTGGGGCTGAGTGAGAGAGGAATAGGCTCACTGAGAGCTGCCTCAGACTGTATCCTCCAAAATAGGACTTTTAAATGTTTTTGTCTTAGGACTCTAATAAAAGTGTGCTGTGTTTCTAAGATATTCACCTAAAGTTGCCGAGTACATTCTGTCCAAGGATAAGTCTCAAGATTCTCTTTCAGATTCTGCAGTCAGATAAGTGATGGGAGAAAATTAAGAAAAAAATCTATCCTCATCTATGCTTCCCATAATGCTAGGGACTAGTTGTCCAGAATTTCAAAGTATTGGAAATCTTTGTGTTATTGTGACATTTCTATGTATTCTTTAGCAGAAGATTGAAATTTTTCATCCATCAAAAAATCAAGTTCAGAAAATGAGAGGTTAGTTTGAAACAGTGATTATGATTCCTTGGTGTTGCAGTAGTATGATGAGCCTTCAACAGAGAACAGATTGTGAGCGTGTGGGATGAACATTTTTATCAAGCAGTGACAACCTTCAGGTAAAGCACCAGTTGAAGGAAGATACATTCTGAGTTGCCAATATTCTTTGTTGATTCTTTCAGATTTCATAATCGCCTTTTTCAAGTAATATTGAGATAGTTGTCTAACAGTGAACTAAAATTGCACATTGTCGGTTTACAAAATATTTTACAATAAGTTTACAAGTTTACTTTTATTGTCAGTTTCTTAATGTTTTTAGCGTTTTGTTGATAACACTGCTAAAAAAGACACAAGAGAAGAAAATTATTCATACTTCTATGATTCCCATGAATCCTAAACTTTCTCCTTTTTAAGGCTTTAACCTCATTTTATGTTTTTAACTCTGTTTACTTCTTGCTTGTTATCTGTTATTTTGTTTTCCTAAAACTGTTTCTTCTATGTCAGTCCCTTGATTCTTCTGTTCTTCCTATTTGAAGTCAAAAACAGCAGGAATCCTTCTCCCTCATCCTACTCGTTCCTGCTTTTGACCCTGTATATCACTCAAAATACTGAGTCCTTCATAAATAGACATTAGAAGCAGTCTGAGATAGTCAATACGTAGCTAGATACCAGATGCTGCTTGTAGCAAGATCCCATGTCACACATTTTCACAGCATACTATTGAACTGAGTCTCTGTGATGCTGATACAAGAGCAGTTAACAGTGCTAATAAATCTTGAGGTCTGTAACAGTTATAGTGTTTTCCTCCATGTCCTCAAATACAGTCTGTATTTCTATAATCTGTATGCATAGTATATGGTGTATATATAGCTATATTTACATCTATACATATAGAGATGTATACATTGTATAATGCACACACAAATACACACACAAAATAAATTCAAAAGTTGAGGACACACTCTTCTTAGTGTTCTCTTGATCTTTGCTTAATAGCTCTTAAGTGTAGCAGGGACAATCCAGGAAGGACATCACAAAATGAGTCCTAAGGATTTTGACTGCTTCATGAAGGAATTCAAAAGATTAATCAGATAATCCTAGATTTGTCTGTAGGACTGCTGCTTTCAGGACCTGAGACTCTTTAACTCAGTTCACAGATTTTCAACATTCTCTCCCAGACTCAAGCCTACCAGCTTTCCTTCTGAAAGGACATCCATCTTTTAAAGCACACCAGGCAGGGACAGCATTGCTCAACTTGTAAGTGAACAGAGCAATTTTGAGAGGTTGAGAGGTTGATGTTAAAATCCATATCAGTGACTGGACAGAGCATCTTTTTCTGAGGCTACAAAGCAGGATGGATGGGGCAGTACTGTCTACCCTGATCACCTTGAGCAGGGGTGCTCAAGAGAAATTAAATATTTCAGGTGAAAGGATAAAAATGAATAATTATATATGCCCTGTAGTGAGGGTGCTTATCTGCAAATAAGCAGATGAGAGTTCCAGCCCCTGGTCTCACCATGTTCTTCATTTTTATGCAGAGAATATTTATTTTAAAATATAGAAACAGCCCTGAAATCAGGATCAGAACACCAGCCTGCCAGCAGGGGTGCTTGCCACATCCTGTCTTCCTTAGATCTTCAATAATTTCTGCAGTAGTGCAATCTTTGCAAGGCAGGCAAAGTTTTCTGCTTTTTATTTCCTTTAAACTTTGTGTTTAGGATGCCTTTCCAGAAACTTACGGAAGACTTTATAATCCTTCATGTAGAAGGAAGACCCAGGTCCGGTTTTCTTCTGGTAAATAGAAAAGCCATTTTTCTAAGCAGAAAATCCAAATGCTTCTCGTAGTGCCATTGTGACATACAGCTGTGTGTGTTTCAGGAGCACATAAGTATACTCCAAGAACTTGCACTAGATACAATTTAATCAGAAACTTAGGCAGAAAGGTACCTAATTCTTTGATCCTATGTGGAATTTAGCAGCAGAAGGTGGCAAGTTTCTGAACATGACATAGTACTACAAATGTACAGCAGCAGAACATCTTTAAAATGCAAATTTGAACAGTGAATTGTATGCAGCCAAGAAGCTGCAAGAAGCCAAGAAGAATAAATTGTGTCTAGGTCTTTCTACAGACAACAAGTCCTTCATTGTATCTGTCTGTAATTCAATATATTAAATATGTGTATTTCTTGTAAGAAATAGAGGTGGTTAAACATATTCTCTGGAACAGTCTGATATCAGAATAGAATTGACACTTTTCACTGGAATACATGCATTCCTTCAGAGTCATTGATGAGAAGCAGCAGGCAGCAGGGCTACCCTGCTTCTTGCCCTGGCAGACAGGTGGCTTGTTTGGCTGACCACTTCCCAACCTTCCCCGCTGGGCAGCCAGGGAGACAACCCATGTGATAGCATGCCAGCTTTTTGGCTGCCTGACTGACAGATGGACTTGCAAGCTGCCTGGCTAGCTGCCTGCCTAGCCTCCGTTTTGCCTGCTGGCCAATTTACCTGCTGCCCAGCTCCCCGGCAGACTGGCATGCTGCCCAGTTTGCCTGATCACGGGTGAGGTTATAGGCCCAAAATAGTTTGTTCTGCAAAGCAGAAAACTGCAATGTTGGTGTTTTACTCTTGTCCAATATGGAATGTCCCATGGAGCAGAAATTCCCATCCCAGCAAGCTTTAATAATAAGTTTGCAATGTTTATCTGTGTATTCTGCAGTGGCAGTTTTGTGCTCTTAAGAAACGCCTTGCTGGAATTGCTAGTGCAATTTTAACTGGTTCTTTTTAACCTCTCAGATCTATCTATACAGATTTTATCTGTAATAGTCAGAAAAGATTTTTAGATATGCCTATAATGTGATATTAATCACTGTCTCTATTTCCACTGAATTAAGCTTCAATCCAAGCCACAAAGTACTAATGAACAGTTATACGGACTCATGAAAAATCATAATGATGACAGTCTTGGATATGTGACCAATATCTATGCCAAGTGGGCTGAAGTTCTTTTTACAAAAAAATAAAGACAAAAAATTAAACTCATCATAAAGATGGTAGGTGTTTGCCTTTTCTCAGAGTAACATACCTTGAACAGTTCCAATTTCAGTTTAATCACAATATCCTAAAGATTTCCCTCTGCTTAAATAATGAAAAAAGGTAGTATAAAAATTGTATGAAATCAGCTTGCCCCAGGATAGGTTCTGTTGGATATAATTACATATGCTTCAATAACTAGAGCAATGTGTTGTGTAAAAGGCTTTTAAGGTGACAGAAGTTAATAGTACAGGTTTTGAGGTAAAAAGAAAATGGAGAATTGTGACCAACATCCCGGGAAGAGAATGTCTGATTTTTTAAAACTCAAGTGATTTAAAATGTTGTTAAATAATAAATTGGCACACACACACACAAAAAAGTGGTAAGTAGGTAATGCACTTTATAATATAGGGGAAATAAAGGGAGATACTTACCTGAGTAGAAAATATTACAGTCCAAGAAAACCTGTCAGATGTAAAGCTCTTTATGATATGCCTACATCTAAAATAGGACAGTTTCCCATAAAGTAGGCTGTGGTATTTCCCTAATGACACTGGTCTACTAGGCAGTGCAGTAAGAAATATCACAGTTTTTTTCTGCAGTACTGGTAATGACAGTACATCAGAGCTGAAGTGCAGGACTATGGAAAGCATTCAGACTTCTTTTTTCCCAGCTGGAATACACAAAGCTTTCTGAAAGGACCCTCTGGGTGGCATTTCTCTAATGAACAGTGAACTTGCTTTCCCAAGCTGTGTCAGATTGTCACAAAGAAGACAAAGGAACTGTGCATGCCTGTAAGTAGTATAATAAATAAAGAAAATAGAAAAAAAATCACAGACAATATATTTGCACAGGTTATACTGGTTGTATGCCATAGCAGCTCTCTGTAAAATGTGATACTGTATAATTGCATAATGCATATTAAGTCCTCTTCTATTTCCAGATTAATAAGTTTTGATTCCATATTGACTTTCAGATATTTGGGTATCAGATCTCCCTTTATGCAGAAATCAGTAGAAGCACAGTAATTTTTCTTGTTAAGTGTGATCTCTTGAGTTAAAGCCCTTGTTCAAGGATATTGCTACCAGTATGTTAATTACTGCTAATAAATTAATTATATTGCATTGAAATACTTAGTAAAATAGAGGCACACTCAAGGAGTGTAGGTTTATTGTTGAATTTTAATGTTCGATTTAAATATATCACCTTTACTGCTTATTCTTTCGTGTTCTATGACCACTTGGATTTTGATTAGCTGGAAGTGCATTTAAAACACTCCTACAGTTCTCCTAAAAAAGACTGCAACATTTCACATGCCATTCACACACAAATACACCCATCAGTGGTTAGTAAATATTTATTTCTTTTGAAATGTCCTTAATTCTTATTATTCTCCCCAGAGAGCCCTGACTTCTCCATGCCTTGGTATTTTAAGTTTAAATTTTTTAAGTTTGAATTTTATCCCTATTTCTCATAAATAGTTTTATGGTAAATAATTCTGTAAACAGTCTGTCTTAGCCTATTCCCTAGAGATAAAGAATTCTTGGAGCAGAGTTAAGGTCTCTGTTCCCAGCTCCAACAAGGGGACAGCAGCCTGACTTTAGTCATATCCAGAATTTCATAGCTCAACACAGCACCCCTGGAACCCCATGATGCCAGGAATGGGGAAGGTACAATATTGAATTTATGGCACTTGAATTCTTATGTCTTCTTTTAGGGATATAAACTGAGTCAGATACTCCTCCAAATATTTAAGAGAGTTAATTATTCACAGATGGGCTCCTCCTTCTGTAGCTTGACTCTGGAATTCCCCCTGTATGGATGAATGCCTGGTGATATTTTGTTTTCTTAAATTGAAGTTTGTAACTGGCATTGTCTCTGCAAGAGGAGGGCTTTATGATCAAAGCAATTAGTTTCTACATAAAATTTTATATCATCAAAGTCAATAAAATACCAAAAATACAAAAAAATATTACTGTATTCAGTGTTTCAGGTTGAAAGTGAAAGAAAGGGTGTTCTACAATTTGTCAGAACTTTCAGCCAAGCAGATGGAATAAATTGTAAAGAATAAAGGGCCCATACTTACAATGACTTTTTTCTTTTTATTAGGATGAACAGTTCCATAGAGTTCCATTGTCCATGGATTCAGATTATTAAACCTGTTAAGCCAATGTTTATCCCCAGGTCAACCTAGCTGTAATTAGCAACCCAGAAAATCTTATCTCTGAGGTAAATAACGGATACAAACATATATATATCTCTGAAGATAAACATGCATTGTGCATTTTCCACATTTTGTCCTGATCTTTTGCAGCATTTAATGTTCACACTTAAAATAGAGACCATTTCAGTGAAAAGACATGGTACCAACTGTGATAAGGTGCTAGTGAATAATTAACCACTGCTATAGTGGTCATAGCTACAGATCTTGCTTAGTAAATTACGTCTCAGAAATAGATACATAGCAACAATGGAAAATGTTGGACACATTTTTTCAGTAATTATAAGCGTGCTTTTACATAGCTTGTACAGTTGACCTTCTGCTTCTAACTGGAGGTGTCATGACAGTCATGTCAGTTCACTGGCTTGCTTCTCTGATGCTTTATTTTTTCCATCCATCCCAATGGAAGACAATTTTTTATGAATTTTTGTTTATCTTAATGATTTTCTGGTTCATTCAGTCCACCTTTTGTTTGCAGACTTATAGCTGCACCATGTGAAGCAGTGGGAATAAAAAGGGAAAGTCATTAAACAATAAAGAAATAGAATTATACATTTTATAAAGCCTTGATGGTTATTTTGACAGCGCTGTTAGTCACCAACTATGTTGGTGAGATGCTATGCAAAAACACAGAGACACGGTGCTATTTTCTCTCGTCACTGGCTGAATGACAAAAATGAAAATCCCTCTGGGCAAAATGTCCCTAATAAACACAGTGTTGACATTAAAATGTGACAAGATGACAGGCACAATGGTGTAGAAAACTTGAATCACTCTTACTGCATGAGACACAGTGAAAGTAATGTATGAATAATCCAGAGGTTATGATAGATAAAACAGCTTAATTCATCTCTGTCAGTGTATGTGTAACACGCATATTGATTCAATTCTAGCTTCTTAAAAGTTGATATTTGAATCTACTGAATATCAGCTAGAATCAACTGGATCCATTTCATGGACTGGGATTATGAGCAGTTTAACTGTTACACAAACACTTCCCTCACTTATAAATCCTGTTCAGTACCTGACTTATTCTTCTTATAGAACTTCTCATTAATATTTTATTCTGATGACTTGAAAAAGAATTGCTTATCAGATATTTAATTTTTTAACTTCTTTTTTTTTGTTTTTAACTGCATCCATAATACGTGCAAACTGTTAGCTTGGTAGTCTCTTATTTCATAACAAAGAAAATAATGCAAGTTGAAAGGTCATGAGTAAGTTAACTCCACAACATTTCCAAATAATATTTTATTTTACTCCAGATAATATCTTGCTTTACACTAATGTTCAGATGCTTTCTGTACAGAGATATGCAGCACAAAGAATTAAGAAGTGCAAATGGTGTGCCTAGCCTACAGGTAGCTTGAGCATCTAGACCACTTCTGAAAGCCCATATCTAACAGCTACTGCAAGTAAAGTACATTGTACAATCATACAAGCGTGGTTATTGAATCTCCATGAGCCTATTCTCCAGGTTGCTGACAAAGGCTAACAAAGGGTTATCACACGACATCTTCAGTTACAAATCTAGCTGAGAAATTCAACACAAAATAAAGTCTATCCTAGATCAGACATAAGAGGTTTATTCACAGAGAAAAGTACCATGAGAAAGGCAAGGAAATAAGAAACAAGAGTGGTTATGCAGAGCAGTCATATAAATGCTCTTAGTTATTTCTTTTTGGCAACTTTCATTGTTCATACTTTTGAATGGTGATCATTGAAATCTTACAGGAATGTGATCACCATTATTAAAAAAAAAAAAAAAAAA
>NW_024962263.1:48595434-48644599 GCF_019238085.1 Lagopus leucura
CACTTTGGTACCTGCAAAGTACTAGAGGCATTCCCAAGACATTGTGCTCTTCTTGCTCTCTCTTTTCCTCTGTCTCATTTTGTACTGATATAACTTATGCCAACTGGAACAGGTTTAACAAGCAAGATAGAACATGTACCACTTGATGGTTTTTTGTCCTGACTCACGGAAAGATTGTGTGCATATTCCTGCTGACATTCAGCAAGAAATAAAGGATTTGAGGTTCAGTAACCTAGTGTTAAAAAAAAAAAAAAAAAAAAATCAAACTTTGTTTGCTAGATAATAAAAACATATTCTGTACTGTCTTTTTCAAAAATAACATTACTCTAAATGTTTCCAATTTAAGCATCACATGTAAAGCGTTGCTTTTTTTGTTTCGCCTTTGAGGCAGAAAATCCTAAAAAAATAAAGGAGTATTAGAAAAAACAAAATGCTTTCAGAAATTTTACTCTGCATCACTTTCCTTCATTTAAACAAATGATTGTCTTTTCATTACCTCCTTTCTACCTATATATATATATATCACTTAATCTCTGCAGGTTGCTGACAAGAAAAATTTTCTTGCATCTTATTTATCTCATGGCAACACAAAGAAATTCTAAATAAATTGGCATTCATTTAATTTAACCCTCTCTCTCCTTCTGTGGGTTCATTGAGTAGAGTAGAGAAAACTGCCAAGATCATATTATGAGTTTTATTCATAATATGGATTAAACATAATACAACACTTTTCCCTTCCTACTTCACGGATACGTTTTCTTCCTGTCTTCTCCAGTTCTTAGCAAAAACCCACATTTAGAAAGTAATAAAAAAATGATTTTGACTTGAGCTTCAGAAGTTCTTTCTTAGTTTGTCTTGATTAAAAAAAAAAAAAAAAAAAAAAAAAAAAAAAGTCTTTCCAGGTTTGAAAATAATAGAAAATGTGTATCCTTTTATCTTCTTACTGTTAGAGTTGCTGAGAAGTCAACAGAAGTCAACAGTATATACCTGGAAGATATCAGCTGATATAACTAGTCCAAACATCAGTGCGTTCACTTGGAGCAGTACTTCCACCCCAGCCCTGAAAACGTGTTCCAAAACAGAACTTTATTTTAAACTAACATCAGTAATTTTCATAGAATCAGCATTATACAACCAAACCTTTTCTCACAGCTGTCACTTGTAAGAATAAATGCTGAATTAGCTTTTAAGGCAGTTAAGGAAAGGACAAGTAATAAATTGACCCATAGAAAGTTAAGCCATCAAAACTCTAAAAAAGAGAAGTTCTGAAAGCTTGAAAAAGCCCTTCAAGTGTTTCAGAATTACTGCAGTATTGGTGTATTTACCCAGGGGGAAGATGGTCTCTTTCTTCAATGTGTCCTTTCCAGTTCACAATTATTTTTACTCATGCTTTAAAGAGAGCACCCTGAGCACTTTCATTAGCCTCCTTGATGCATATTGCTTTAGGCTTACCTCTTCATTTCAGTGCCCGCATTTTTAAGTGCTGTGGTTATGGAAGCCATATCAATCCCAAATAAAGGAATGAAGGGTTAAATGTTGCAAGGTTTATGTGGAAGCACTCCACAGCTTATTGGATTTCCATGACTTGATTTTGTTTAAAATTTCAGACGACAGCAAGAAGACCTGAGGATGTTCTAGCCCCTGTGTAACCAGTGCTCAAGCAAAGCAGCTGCATCCTGAGCTCCCTGACATGAGGCAAGAGGGAATATTCTACTGCATTCAGCCTCCAGCACAGTTCATTGTGTTGCAGTGGTAGTAAGGGTAATTTTCATAGGAAGAATCTCCTGCATTTACATTTAGTCATTCATATTCGACAAAAATGTAGATAACCTTCTCAAACTATCAGAGGTAGGTGTAAATCTATGAGTGTTTTGGCACAAGAGTGATTGAAAATCATTTAATTATTCTGTTGGAAACATTCTCCACAGAATTAGCCTCCCTGCTATCAGCACAACAGAAATGCTTTCCTCTGAAATGAATATCTTTAAACATAGGATATAAAAATTGGTGACAAATAACAATTAATATGGTACCCATATATAACTAAGCTTCTCAGCGCTTGCCCTGCCTCACTGGAGAGATTAAGAATTTCTAATGAGAAAAGATAAACCTTGTGAAATAGAAAATGCTTTGTCTTCAATTATGTTGATCTGTGATGGCATTGGATGTTGTCTGTAGTGTTTCCATTTATCAGCCTATGATTTCAGAGTATGTCAGAATTTGCCATTTGGTTACAATTAGTTCACTACATCTAAGATTTCCCCAGGACTAAACATTTTGTTTTAAACGTGTAATCTGATTTTAATGACTATATAGAATTCCATATGACGGGCAAGAGTGCAACACTGACATACATACACAAAAAAAAACATCCATGTCAGTCTGCAAAACAAATTTTTTTGAGGATTCCAAGGTTTTTGTAGATAATATTGGCCTTTCACTTTTACTTTTTTATTTCCACATATCTGAAATTAGTAATGTCATACCAATAGGCTGTTTCATTGTTTGTTATTAGAAAGGTAACAAGAGAATGTAATTAATCAGTAGACTGGATAGTCTTTGTTTCTACACCAGTGAACTTTCCCAGTCTGGACTGTAGGTAGTGATAATTATTAAATTGAGTTGCTTACAACGACAGTTGGGCTATGTTTCCACACAAAGCTTAGCCAGTCTAAGTGTCAACAAAAAAGTAGTCTTCCTTTCTTGTGTATTTTTGCTCTCTTTTGCAGTTTCACCTCTCTATTGAGCACCAATGCTCATTAGAGCTTTCCTAAGGCTGATTCAATCCACAGTTAAAAAAAAAAAAACATGCAGGAGCATGCAGCCAGGAGTGGGAATGAAAAAAAAAAGAAAGAAAAGAAAGAATGGAGCAGGATTGTTCTTCATCATTTGAGGTGACCAGGAAGATCTGCTTGATCTATCTCAAGGAGCCTTTTTCTTAAAGCCATACTGAGGCTTTATGTGGCGTTCAAACTGGAAACTGAAGACAGTTTCTTATAGAAGACTCACTGACAATCACAAACCCAAAATTGAAGAGAAGGCCAAGATAGATGGAAGGAAAAAATACTTATGAATATAAAAAGAGTAGCTAAAACCCTAAGATGGTAAGGATGGTGGAAAAAGATAGTTGCTGTGTTCTCATAGGACTTTAGATTTTTGTGGATTTTATACTCTGTAAATACACTTGCCTTCAATCTTCTGTTGCTCACTCTATGTTATTGTTTAAACTGTCACAGAGAACTTCAAGAGAGTGAGAGGATAACACAAGGAATGCACAGGTGAGTTAGACTCTGCATAGGCTACAGCATCTATGAAAAATACTTGGGTACAATCAACTTACTAGTGATTCATAACTTGGAGGAGATACCTGAGGCGAAGTTATTTACCTGGTGTGCATGTAAAGACCATAAGTAAGGTTTCTTCTCTGTCCAGACCACAGGAACTATGGGCTACAATGAAAGGACCAAGTGCAGCACTCTCACAGTTGTCCAGAAGGAAATTCTCTGCAGCAGTATCATCACTATATTTAAACTGAAACAGGTTACACCACTGATACTCTTGATATATAGAGGAAAACAGTCTCAATTTATTATTAGATTTGTGTGAAAATATATGAATGCCTCTGATTTGTTGCTTGCAGGTTTTGAGAAACTTTTCTAGGTGGCATTAGAGATGAGTTTTTGTTGTCAACATTTTGAAAGTAAGAGGAAAAAGACATTATTGAACACCATGAGAGCAGCATGTAAATAGACAGAAAAAGTACATGAGTGGGATTTAGCATTTGATGGCTTTTTTTTCATAACAGGAGGTACAGTAAAAATTACTCTCTGGAAAGATTTTTTGAGGCTGCCACAAAGCACAATTTTTTTCTGTACTTTTATATCATGTTTGATTTTTGGTATGACATGCATTCTTCAGGAATATTCAGAGATACTTGGTAAAGATGAATATTATGATAATTTTCAATGCTTATGCTAAATCATAGATTTCTTTGAGAAGTAATATATCACACTCATTATTGTCTGAGAAAATTAAAAAAGAGGCATTCAGATTCTACACAACTGAACAGAACTAAAACAGAATCATCTTGATCTGTTCAAAATGAACTGAAAAATAAAAAGTCTATGATCCACTGTGCCAGATCACTGTAGAATATGCTGTAATACGATGTCACTAAATGTAGCTCTACACAGTAGGGCTTCAGCTTAAGTTATGCTCCTGAAAGATTCAGTTTCCCAATATGGTAGCATATTGGGAGAATGTTAAATATTTTGGTTCACATTCTTCTATCAGAGAAGAAATCAAATTGGTAGAACATTGATTTTTTTGTGATTAAAATAACTCATCCAGAATAAGAAAAGCAAATAAATATATAATTCAGGTGTAGTGTTTTTATATGTAAGTATTATGCAAGCATATGTTAGGTCTGTGAATATGTAGCTTCTGTGTCTTAGAAAAAAAATTAAAAAAAAAAACAAAACAGTTTTTCCCCTACTTGGGGTTACCTTCCCCAGTGTTAAAGAAAAGCAACCTAAATCTCAGTATCAGGCCTAAATTATGCTGTTTTCTGTGTTTTGATTTTGTTTAACGTGTGAAGTAGCTGAGTAATATTTTTCTGGCACTTAATTTTCACATTAGTACAAAAACACAGAAGTGTGTTCAAGAAGCTTTTGTAGAACATACGCTGTTTTATTTACTTTTTTCCTGTGCCAGGAACTTCACACTACTGTACAAATGTATGCTTTTAGAATCAGTTGATAGAAACATAGAAACATATTTGCCTTTGAGGTAAAAAAAACCTCTTCCTTACTGTCCAATTTTCTAGTGAAAATCTAGGGAGTAAAAAAAGTAAAAATAATAAATATTTACTAATTATGCTTGTCCTGTCCAGAAAACAACCTTATTTTCTTTTTGATTTAACATCAAGTCTCAACACTCAAACCCAGAATAATCAGTGGACAATCCAGGATAAATCCTGAGAATATATTCTCATCTTCTTTAAGTCTAAGTTTCAAGAGAAAAAAAACTCATCACAAAGCCCAGAAGTCGTGTGTCAAACAGTGTTTACTAGGATCTCAGTGAGTTGTCTCATGTTTTTGATACTCATGCACTATTTAATGATCATGATAGGCCTAGAACAGCTGAAATAGGTCAGGAATTAGTAATAGAATTAGGAGAAAGTGATAAGGAAAATAAGAAAACAAAAGAAAAGGGACCAAACTTAACCTTTTTACCTTCCCTAGTACATGCAAATACAGATGCAAGTCTGAAATATAAAGAAATGAAGTGTACTGTCCTGCCTATTTGTACCTTTTTCTCTAATCTTAAGCATTAAAAAATGTTGAAAAGCTTATTTTCAAGAGTGTTGAATCAAAGACATCAAAATCCATTAGGTTGAATTAATTAAAGGTCTTAATCTGAAGTAGAGTATTTAAAGAACATTAAACAGTTGTGTGGACAGCCTCAGAAATATAGTGGAAGTATTTCACTTAGGTCACTTTTAAAGGTGTTCATGTGAGGATTTAATGCACTTTAACTAATACACTTTGAATTCAAATCTTGAACTACTTTTTGCTACCTGATACAGAACTCTTAGCTGACCATAAAAGCTTTAAAACCTTTTTTTTTCCCCTAAAATATCTGACAAAAGACAACAGTGGACCTCAGGAGCATGAATGACACTCTTTAAGGAAGTTTTCATTCCACAGAAATGAGAAAGTTTCCCACAACATACCCATGACAGAGTGTATGCAGTGAAGTGCATGTTGGCATCAAGGCACCCACAGATTCCTACTGCTGTAAGCACTCTGATGTGAAGTGTGGTTGTGCCCTGCTCTCTCTGTCTCATCTCATTTTTATCCTGAAGAACTTTCCGGAACATCCTTAGTTTTGCTTCACAGTGTCTGAAATCTCCTCAGATCTTCATGCAGTCTTTAGCCCTTCAGTATTCACAGCCACTTCACTCTTCTTTCTGCAGTCTCAGGTCCACCAGTGCTGCCCAGTATTTGCTGCTGTTCAGGAACATCTCCACGACCTCAGTCCTTCAAATGTTTACTTGACAGATAAGTATTTAATGTACTATGTAAAGTGTTGAGATAAATGGCAAATGATAGAGGAAATGCTGAAAACAACATGCTATTTCCACACTGTGTTTCATCAGCTTTTTGTTTCAGCACTTTAAATTCAAAGTGCGAATATTTTAGGGTTTATCAAGGGCATTTATCTTTAAGAAATGTTAGCATGCAGCATTGTGATATAAAACAGCAAAAAGCAGTTACAATGTGTTAAAAAAAAATAGATTGCAATATACTGTTTACTTCAATTATTCTGTTTTTTTGTTTGTTTGTTTGTTTGTTTTGTGTGTGTGTGTTTCTTTTTCACCATGAATATATTGTGAAAACTCACAGAGTTGGCCAGTAACCAGAATTCCTTTATTTCCTTAAATTACAGCAAGGAGAGTTGGCAACTGCCAAATAAGAGGCTATTTAATGTAGTGAAAAGGTGAAAGACGAATAAAAGTCAGTGATTCAAAGTAAGAAAGGTGAGTAAAATACTAACAGCAAACTGTTTAGTCAATGTGAATCTTTTCTTGTGATCATTCATCAATAGAATTTGTATTGCCACAGTATCAGACAAGAATCTGGGTTTAATCATCTTATGCATCAAGAGTGAAGAAGAATATTTAAACAATTAACCAAATAAAATTGAGTTTTATTATTTCACTTAACCAGTTTGTCGTTATTTCTATTCATTTAAAAACGTCAGAGGAATATGGTCCATGGACAATGAACTACCTGTGTTTGCTATTTCTGTTCCTCTATTAGTTCTGTGTACAGAGCCATCTATATAATCTAATATTATTGCAATTGCCCCACATGCACAAGCATAAAACATACCTTGCAATGCATTACAAGATGCAATGACCTATAATGGGAATCTCTACTTTTACTGGAGAAGTTTTTCTTGTTCACAGGAAGGTTTATTTAGAAATTTTACTTAAAAGTGAATTGTTTCACCCAGCACAATTAAACTTCTCACTCTTTCAGTGCCTAATAAGGAGAAAAGTTGATTACACCTTTGAAATGGTGCAGGAAAACGGGGTACTGAACAGGTGGCCTGAGGAAGTGCCAAACTTAGCATAATGAGTTTCCTCTGGGACAGTCTTTATTTGACAAAGAAAACAAATGAAAACTGATTTTCCTAAAGTTTAGTGTTTGAGTTAAGGTAGTAATGCTACTAACTAATTTTGCACTGCTGAACCAATTTGTGAACTTGTCAAATATTTAATTTATCTGCACCAATATACAATCTTCTAGAAGTCCTTTTCTACACTGTTGGGTTCCTTAGCATTGAAAAACAATGAAGTATTCCAGATATCAGATTTTCAGGCTGCATTATCAAATCCACTGTTAATAATGTAACTCAACCAGGTTCCTGCAAGTTATTGACATAACCACCTAACATAATTGAACTAATCTATGTGGTGTCATTTAAGTTCTCACATTGCCATATAGACATTACATTCTACTGAGTTCTTTAAAACATCTGTCAACAAAAACAAAGCCTTACAAATTCCTTTGTGCAGTTGGAGCTCAGAAATATAACCATGTTGAAATAAAAAGAAAAATAGTTCAGAATATTATTATTTTCAGAATATGTGAAATTCATAAGCTCTAGAGTAAAATTGATTAACAGGATGTATAGAAAGGAGGGTATTAAATAAGAACTACAAATGTCAGATAGAAATCAGACAGTTGAAACTGTCCCAGGTATAGGACAAATAGTTCCTGTGTGGTTGATTTCAGCAGTCCTCCAAGAGAACTTTCAATATGCAGGTAAATACCACTAATACAGAATACTTTGAACCTTAATATACTTTCAAGGTTTTGAAAGGGGGAGAATATATCTTTAACCTTCAAAAATGTATTATATCAGTGTCTTAAGGGAGGCTGTAAGAAAGAAGGGGACCAACTCCTTAGCAGGGTCCATTTAGATAGAGCTAGAGGAAATGATTTCAAGCTAAAAAAGATGTTTAGACTGGATAGAAGAAAAATAGGGTTTTTTTTTTTGTTTGTTTGTTTTTTGTTTGTTTGTTTTTATGATAAGGGTGGTGAAGCACTGGAACAGACTGCCCAGAGATATGGTGGGTGCACCATCACTGGAGACACTCAAGGTCAGGCTGCACTGGGCTCTCCATAATCTGAGTTGTAAGTGTTCCTGTTCATTGCAGAGGACTTGGACTAAATGACCTTTAACAGTTCTTTCCAACTCCAGTGGCTTTATGATCCTATGAATCTTATTTATGTTTGTAAATAATTTTGGCCAAAATAATCTGTAGTAGGGTGTTTTTTTTTTGTTTTTTTGTTTGTTTGTTTTCAGATTTTTTTTTTTTCAATGAAGTATCTGAGCACAGAATTTCACTCAGTTTGATAAGCTGATACTTTACTGAAGAGAAGTGGCTTAGGTCATAGGAGTAAGTGACTAATAGAGCTGGGATTGAAGTTCAATTAGCCTTGTGACATCTTGTCCATTCAACTAGCATGAACTGCTAGGAGACCTTTCCTTTTTTTGACTTCCAGAGCACATTTTCACTTGTATTCACCATCCCAAAAGACTGAAGGTCAACTGACCTCTTAAGGTCAGGAAGCACTGCACAAAAGCAGAGAGCATTATGTTCTTGCTAGAATCTCAAATTTATATTCCTGTGTCTTGGTACTGTTGCTTTTTTAATTACTATAGCATATCTGTTATATCAGAAATCTTTGATAGAAAGCAAGCAAAAATAAGCTTTTCTCATAATTATTTTATAATTAAGAAATGGGAGAATACAATTTTTGAGAATTAAACTGCTGTAATGTAAAATATATTGTATATTTATTGCCCACCTACAGCAAAAAATGCCAGACTGCTTTTGGAAACTGTGATTTGTTTGGAAAATTACAAATGCTTCTCTTTGGAAACCTTTATCTTTTTGTAAATTTGTGCACCAAAACTGGAATTCAGATAGTTTGTGTTGGATATATTGACAAAAATAATTTAAGAACACTGAAGTAATGCTCAGACTTTTCTTACTTCTGAGCTCTATATTTTGTGGACTATTTTTCTTCTAAAAAACAGCGAACCTCTTACTGAGAGGGGAAGAGAGGAGATACAAGTTTTGTGTACAAAAAATCCTGAGAACTTTGCTTCTAAAATACTTGATCTATCTGTTGTTTTGCAATTTCATGTTTGTCTTTCCTGTTTAGCAATGCTTTGTACTAACCTGTGGAACAAAACTAGCAGAATTTAAAGAATTTAAGAAACAGAAAGGAAAAAAAAAAACCTCTACAATTAAAGCAGAAAGGTAGTATTTGTCATACATAACACTTCAATTCTAAGTAATTTTCTGAAAAAAATATACTTGTTTATTTTGAGATAGACCCAATAAAAGCAATAAAAGCATGTAAAGAATTCCAGAGATCACGTGACCAAGTTAAATTTTGGCACAAAGAATCCAGTACGTCAAAACCAAATTGAAAAAACATTTGAAAAATAAGGCTTCAATGGCTTGTTCTGCAGTACTTTAGTTAAGGGAGCATGTTAACCACACATGCAAATTTTAAATGAAAAAAATTGGTTGCAAGTAACTTAAATGCCTTCAGTCTGCACCTGTTGCTAGTTGATGTCCTTGAAAACTGAATGAATATATCAAGGCATGTCTACAGATTTTATATAGCTGACTGGCAAAGTTCCTCAGATATAGTGGATTTGAGTTTAACTTAGTTATGCTGTAGGGTAAGTATTACACATTTTCTGGAATTTATGTAGTGAATTTCAAAGTAATATTTTGTAATTTTAAATAATATATGAATTTGAAAGAGGGAAAAATGTTCATTTCCAGTACTGCAAGTGTGTTTCTTTCAGATAAGTGAGTGTGAAGACTGAATCTAATAAAGATGCTGCCAGTACAAAATGGCATGTCCTCATGCACAGTCTTTGACAGAAAGAATGTGCTTTTCTTTTTATTTGCACTGATAAATTTGTAATGGTAGATATATGTTGTGAATTTAATATTTTTCACCTAGTTCTTATGCAGGATGGTTTACATTATTGAATTCTAAGAGGCTGAAGGAATACATATGCTCATAAAATATATTCCTTCACATAAGACAACAGGATTCTGTGGATCATTTCTGCACAGAGATATGGCACATTAAGGAAAGAAAAATGAAACAATATTTAATAAGGGACTTTGCCAATCACTGACTATTCAAAAATATGCGAATATCTCATATAAATGATTTGAGATGTCTTGGGTAGTTTTCATACACACATTGATCAGAAAAAAAAAATAGGTTGCATAATAAATGAGACTACAAAGAACGAAGTGATTAGATAAATCCTCAGGTACTAGTTCTCTAGCAGCAAAATTTCATGCTAGCAGTAATGCAACAGACAATTCTGAGAGAGAAAAGAAGTGAACCTTCAGAGAGTACAATACTGCAACTAACAAGGACAGATGAAAGAAATTAGCAGATGCTGATAAACCAGTGGGACTGGTTTATCAACATCTGCTACACATAGATTGCTTCCTATGACATGCACTGAAATTGGAAGTGGAGTAAGAGCACTGCTGCACATGATCCACTCTGCTTCAACATCCACAGTAACTGTGAGACCCACAGATATTGCTTCCGTCACAGCATTCATAAAATATTTTGGAAAGAAGTTAATAGTTTGCAGTGGAAATAAATTAGTAATGGGTCCAGCAATTCCTTTCCCTACTTCTGGTGAAAGGGTTGATGAAAAGGAGGAGTTAATTTTTTACTTTTTATGTACAGTGAATTATCAAGTCCAACTCCAGTGAGTGAAGCAATATTTGTCTGTGTTGTGAATCCACAAAAAAAAGAACTCAGGTAAAGAATCCTGTGAATGATGTGTGGTATGCCCAGTGAGGCTGCGAATGCCCTCTCCCTGGGCATTCCCTGGAAGCATTCGAGGCCATGCTGGATGGAGTTTTGAACAACCTGGTCTAGAAGGTGTCCATGCCTACAGCAGAGGGTTGTAACTAGATGGTCTTAAAGGCCCCTTCCAACCCAAACTGTTCTATGATTCTATTCAATGATTCTGTGTGATACACTCTAAAAGCTGTTCAAATTCATTTGCATGAGTGATGTTCACCAGGAATGGTTCTGTGTTTTCATTGCTTAAAGCTCATTAGAGAGGAAAAATAAAAATCCAACAAAGTCCTAAATCTACCCTCTACTAGCAGTACAAAAAGAGAAAATGGAGTTATGAAGTTATGTAGTAAATGCACACAGTTAATTCAAATATTTCAAAGGTAGATGCCTAGTAGGATACATCTGGGGAAGACATATGAAAGGTTACCATTCCTTTCTATTCCTGTCTAAAAGTTACACCATTTGTTTAGGGAATTAAGTCATCCACTGGTTTTGTCCATTTCTCATCTTTTCATCTCAGAATATCTTTTCAGACGAGGTCATTCTCATGCAGGCCATCTTGCTCTATTAACCCCTGAGTTAATACCATGCCATACAGCTTACAGTTGATCTCTAGGCTGACTTTTGCATATTTACATGATTTATTTTAATGTTTATGTGAACATTTAAGTCCTCCACAGTGTTACTGCCATTATCTTCTCAATACGTCCAATAGTCTTCCCTGGTTTCATCTACTATTTTTCTTTCAGCCTCCTTACTTAAAAACTTTTGACTTAACCTTCAAAACTCATGCAAAATGTTGTCCCTCTCATTTAAATTAACTGCTTTCAATCCACATAATAATGCTGTTCTGCTGGTGCACAGATTTGATATATTTGCACTTTGAAAAGTAAGGTTTTCATCAGTTTATAATATCATCCTTTTCAGTGATGCAGTTATCATTTCATTCTCATCCTGATGGAAGCCACACCATTGCTCAAATTTCCTCTGTGAACATAGAAGTCTTGCACATTATTTAACTTCACCGCTGCCACATTTCACTTGCCCTTCTTATTGCATCTTTTTCATGTTAGAGCCACTTCATCTTCTTGGCATTTATTATGAGTCAAAGTTGACCAAACCAATCTTCCAAGGTTAATTATTAATTTGATTCATCAATAATTCAAGCTTTTGCCAACTTTATGATGTCATCAATGTTAGCAAAGGTCTTTAACTTTAGATCATCTCAAGTCATGCCCTCTACCACATTTATCATTCTTCCTGTCTAGTTTAAGAATACGATGAAAAACTATGATGATTCTATGCTTCTCTGTATTATATCCAGATATAACTTGAACCAGCCATTTATTTTTTCATTACATTTTGGAACACTGCAGGACTGTTCAAACACAACCTTCATAACTGCAACTATTTTACCTGGATGCCATGTGATTTTGCAGCTTTCCACAGCTTCCAACCAAGCCAAAACAAAAGCCAATAAAAATATCAAGCATTCTTACTGGCTTTCCCACTTGTTTTAATCAGCTATCAGATTATGAATACCTGGTCAGTGCAGTTTCAGTCTGACTAGAAATTACTAATTGTCCCTTATATCATAGAATCACAGAACTGTAGGGGTTGGAAGGGTCCTCTGTTAATCTAGTCTAACCCCCTGCTAAAGCAGGTTCTCTAGAACAGGTTGCACAGGAAAGTATCCAGGTGAGTTGTGAATATCTCCAGAGAAGGCAACTTCACAACCTCTCTGAGCAGACTGTTCCAGTGTATCTGTCACCTTGACAGTAAAGAAGCTGTTCCTCACATTAATGTGGATCTTCCTGTGTTCCAGTCTGTGCCTGTTGCCCTTTATCTGCAATGCACTGCAAATTGTTTCTGTTCACAAATTACTGTTTTCACTGGGATTTTCCTGATGTCTATCTTAGCGGGATATTGTTGTCAAGTAAGTTCAGCTGTTAATGCAGTCAGTTCTTTCATTTCTCTTCTACCTCCCAAACATGTTTTCATCAAATCTGAACGCAGTTAAAAGTGTTCCTTTTCTTTTTTTTTTTTTTTTTTAACATCAGACTTCGTTTTAGCCGTTGTGTTTCTCCTCAGCTCATGCATTTTGTAAGTTTATTCTATTTTTGTTTTCCTGATGTTTTTGAAGTTGTTCTTTCCAAAACTTTTACCAGTTCCATTAAAATAGTTTTTGTGCTTTATAATGATGCTCTCATACTTTCAATTTTCCCTGGAAGTCTGATTTCTTTTTGTATCTTAATCTTTTCATAGTGTATCCAGCTATTGCCATGTTTATCTTCCAATAATATTCTTTCCTGCACTTGGTTCTGCTCCCCTGGATATTTCCTGTCCAGTCTGTAATAAAATTTCTTCATAAAAACAAATTAATGAACTCAGAAACTGCCTAAATATTACCTTACATGCCATCCTCATGGAACTTTCTTTTCATCAAAACCAAATTTGTCTTCAGCTGTAACTATTTTTCAAGCCTGAAGATTTTTTTACTTAATCCTCTTTCCCACAGGTCTTTCATGACCACAGGCATTTTCTAATCTCACGTCTTTACCAGCCAATGCCTAATAATGAAGTTTTCTCATTCTTCTAGACTGTGTCAGTGGTGAACTCCATAAAACTCCCTGATATTTTTACAAGCAATCTACCTGCAGCCTATAATCAGACTATGCATCTCAAGGCAATGCTGAACTATGTCTTGGTCAAGAAGAGAAAAAAATAAAATGATTGAGGGAATGCAATATTATCAAGATTTACACAGCTTTCAGTGTATTTGTCAAGCAGCTGAATATCACCAAAAAACAAAAATAAAAAATAAAGGCCTCTTTTGAAAATTATCAACTACCAGCACTGACATGTGTTCTTGTTTTTCATTAAAATAAGTCCTAAGCAATCCATAATGGCAATCCATTGAAATGATAAAATAGAAGTTGCTCTGAAAGTAAGGTCTCCTATTTATTTCTAGGGAAACTAAAACAAATATGAGGAATACAATATCACTCTTTGATGTAGCAAATTCTCAGCTACAAAGCACTGTTGCAACATAGTCAGCCCCGTTAGCTATTTTTGCCAGAGATGAAGAAAAGCCTGCATGCCACATTCATAAAATCTGTACCAACAGACATGACCCACTGTCACTGTTCCCTCTGCTGAAACAGATCAGCCACCGACTATCTCACTGTACTCACATCCACAGGTTAGTCTGCTGGAATTTTCAGCAAGCACTGATGAATGTCAATGAGTGCCATTTTTTCTTCATAGAGGAATTCAGTGACACACCTTTGCTTCACACGCAACTCCATGTCAAATGCCATTCTGTCATACTGCTCCTCTGCTGCCATCGGTCACACAGCCACAACATGTAATGGAATATTGGTGGGGAGGTTCAGTCTCCACTGCTATACCACCAACATCCTCCCCTGGTGTCGTGGGCCAACATCATAAAACAGGAGGCATTACTTTCAGAGTAGCTCTCATACATTATCAACTTGTGAGAATTGTTTTTGTAATACGATGATTTCATCATTAAAGTAATTATGTTTTTAAAATGATTAGCTCTTGCAGTCACCATTTAAAAGTAAACTGTCTTTATTATTCTCAGATGTCTGATCAGTTTTATTTCATACAGTGGGTGGGTTGCTATCAGATGTTTGACAAACTACAATGCAAATTAAGTTTCTTAATCTACAGAAATATCTATTAACTATACACAATTTCCAACTTCAAAATGTACGCTTGAAAATTACAGCTGATGAGACTCTTTGTTGTGAATTGCAGAACAAAAGCTGAGAATTCTGCTCCTCTTTTTGTTTATTATATCAAACAATGATGCAATTCTATCAATGTGTAGCACAAAAGGTGCGTCCATGTTTGAAGAATGCAGTGTCCATAAGGTTTAATCTGCAGTCTGATGTTCTGAGAGGTTTGTAAATCGATTTTTTACTAGATGCTGTAACTCTTGTGGATTGAAGATAAATTGCTGAATTCCAAGAGAATACAACACAAAGAAAACCATTAGCTTTGACAATTCGTAAACAAAGTAAAGAACATTATTCACTCTTTGTTCTCATATAATAGTACCCAGGATTCAAACACTAAAAAGGATGCTCACATAAATCACTGCAATTATTTAGTCAAAATGAGTTTGTTTATGAGCAAATCTACAAAAAAAAAAAAAAAAGAAAAAAGGTTGGTTTATTTATAAGAACTAAAGGTAAGGAGGAGAGGCAGAGGAAGATCATAATCCTGACAGCTATGTTAATAGCTATAGCTTTGTTTTCAGTATTTTTTTCTTTTATTATCTCAATCTTACTGACCTATTTCTCCACTGAAAAAAAAAAAAAACAACCCACCAACAAAAAGATTGTCTGAAGCACACTGAATGCTTGTAGGTCAGAGGTTTCCAGCGCCTGTGTGCCATGGTGACATTCTCAGGAGATTTTCAACCAGGAAGAGTTTTCACAATTCTCTCATGAAAATCTTAAGGTTACTGGAGGTTAAGAGGGTTTGGTCTTCGTTCAGGGTTGTTTCTTCTTTCACTGTATGCATTTGTCTACAGCCTTTGTGAATTTACGATTCCCTGGATCACTTGGCTGCCTAGTCCCAGAAATTAAAATATATTTTACTTTTCTTTCTGTGACATTAAAAATGCATCGCAATGAATAATATAGTAGGGCTGTGTATAAAACTAAAGCTTCTGCATTCCTTTCAAATGTTTGTTCTTTAGCAGAGATTCTCTGAGGGAAACCTATTGAAAGGATGAACAGTAATTTAATTTTTTATCATAAGCATTAGCGGCAAATAAAGGACAAAAGTACTTTGCAGGGCTGAAGAAAAGGAAAAGATATTTATCATGGGGAAATACTGCATTCAGGCTGAGTCTCTGGCAGTGTACATTCTTATTCTGTTCAAAGAGACGCAATAAGGAGATTAATATCCAGGGTCTAAAAACATTCCTATTTATGTCGTAAGCAAAAAATACTGAAGTAAGTTACCATGAAAGTGTGCTCAAAAAAAGGTGTAGTAAATAGATGAAAGCTTTCGTGTGAAAAGAGGTTATGGAGAAATCATTTTTAAATTCTGAAAGGAAGAACATTCAGGGGAAAGTTAAAGTAACAACAGCTCTGATCATCATCTCATACATACCAGTATTATTATCATTCCCAATACAGGGAAGACCTACATTTTATGGAAGATATACTATAAAAATTATTCCAGGAATTTGCCAAATGTTCATAGATTTGAAATATCATTGCATATCACTGCAATTACATGGGGAAAAATTAAGTGCTGCTGTAAGCAGAAGTAATTATTGAAGTTAATAGAAGCGTAGCCATGTACAGAATGGTTCAGGGACCATTTGTGAAGTTATTATTCACTCATGCACAACTTTTTCTGATACCAGTGTAGAACTTGTACATAGCAAGGAATGGGTCTATGTGCAGTGCCAAATAGCAGGAAAGCCATAACAGCAATGATATTCTTCATCCAAAAGAACTGTCTATCAATATAGTACAAGCTTTGCAAATACAACAATGAAACAATGAAGTATTTCATTTTCTTGGCAGATTTTTCATGAATTGTCATCCTTTATAGAAGGCAACAGATCATTTGGACTTGGTAGTTCAAATGAATTTATAGAGACATTTGCTGCCAGTCCCTTTCTGCATCAGAAGTGCTGTCCCAGGTTCATACTGCTTTACATCAAAATGGATGAGCTTTCTCATCAGGAAAAATCTCAGATCAAGCACAAAGACACTCTGATATTTTGTTGAACTACATGGAATTTAGCAATAATACCACTATATTGCAGTACAGTAAATTGTGAATGAAATACTTCTGGTTTCTAGAGTATATATTAAAAACAAACAGAAAAAAAAACATTTAATAGTGGATCACTAGTGTTTGTCACATATTGTATCAATTTCTCCTCCCTCTAGAAGTTGTGCATCACTTTCTCTCATGTATAATCCACACATTAATGGGAGGAAAAGATAATTTTCTTGCTATAAATGATAATAATTCTTATGCTTGACACAGTCTCAACAGTATGACTACTCTTTAGCAATTCAGCAGAACTTGATATGCTGATATAAACTAGAATCATGAATAGACTATCTCGAGAGCTGCCTAATGTGGGGTTTGTGAGAAAGCAAAGGGTAGCAGAATCAATATTTATTCCGAACATCAGAAGAAATCCGTCATGTGGAGGCTTTGTCACAAGAATACTATCCATGAAAAAGACTATCTCAGACACTAGTAATTTCCATGTGAACTTCTTTCAGTACACATGCTAATTTATTTTGAAATTGCCGGTTTCAAGCTGAAGGCACTGTTACAAATTGTTACCATTTTTACTGTTGTCCTTGATATTGTTATAAGCACAATTATCTCATTTGTTGAGGAGCAATGACATAATTAAAATTGTATAATATTCAAAGACAGGAAGCATCAGCATTTAATGCATGTATTTTGTCACCCTTCTAAGAGTAAATCAAGAATCAACTGACGAAGTATAAAATAACCATGGTCACACCAACCATGTCTGTTCTACAATCCAGCTCCAGCTCCATAAACAAAAGACAAAACCAGCATTTTACACTTCAGCTTATCAGTTCTGCATTGGTTGCAAGACAAAAAGAGCAAGATAATTTCCATAATGGTGAATGCCTCACCATCAAGTCATTCTGTTCCACTCTTCAGTATGGGGATGTCTCAGCCACATCCACAGGAATGGAAAATTTGTAAGACAGGCCTTACTAATTAGTCAAAATTAGGAACGAATATAGACTTCAATATTTTCTAGACATCACGGAGCAGTTTTATCACTGGCAATTTTTTTCAGTTTCTTGATATTTTGAAGATCCTCAGCTTGTAATTTAGATTATTAAAATCTTGTTTTGAGAAAGCAAAAACCAAAAATGAGAGTTCACTACTGCTGTTTCTCCAAAAAAAGCAGTATGTCCATAAAAAAGGTAATTAGATTAAAACCATATTGTATTCTACTCCAGTATGTACTAACCTGAGTCAAAATCTCAGACAGAAAGATCTTGAATCTGCATATTTTGATTTTCTTTCTGCATCATTTCCTTTCTGCATATATAGATGCAGTCATGACATACGTAGGCAAGAAAAAATGGTAAGTAAAAGAGGTAAAAATGTCGTTAGTACAGTGTATATTCTATTAACTAATATTTTATAGCAAGAGCCTATGCAGCACAGAATAAAATGAAAATTTTATAGGAAGCATACTTTTATGTCATAGAATTCAAAAAGCTTTCTGGTAATAAGAAGCTTGAGAAAAGAAACAGTTTCACAGATTTTATTTTTTGGTAAAGAAGAAAAATTGAAATCAATTTGAGAAGTAAAAATGCAGGTCACAGGAGGAATGTGTAAGGAGCAAAGAGACAGAAGGAGTAGTTGCACAGAGCAATGTAAGGTAAGTCTATTTTGTGAAAGCTCTTGAAAGCACTTTGAAAAATAACAATGGTCTCCAAGGATTCTTGATAGAGCAGTCTCACATTCTGTAATTTGCACTGAAGGCTCTCAGATACATGCTGCATCTTGAAATGCCACCAATTTTCATCTCTAATCTCTCTAGTGGATGTCCAGTTATGCACCTAGGGATATCATGGTTGCTAAGCTGCTAATCTTCTTGCATCTGGCAGAGTAAATTTGCTAGCCATTCCTTGAACACAAGTTTCCCTATGGACATCCAGTATAATGGATTGATTGGAGTAAGGATTTTTCCACAATTACCATCCAGAATGTAAAACCCAACTGTCAGATTTCTGTAATGAATATAAGCAGTGAGTTTAGAAAGCAACTCCAGAATGCTTAACAGTGACATTAACCTAGGGAATCAGTATTGTTTTACAGGTTCCGAACTTGTAAATCACCTCTCTCAGATCTCATCACTGTTTGCAAACTTGTAAGAGTCAAGTTGATGGGGGTGGACTCCTTTCGGTGGTGAGCAACAGCAGAACAAGGTTCAATGGACAGAAACTGGAACACAGTATGTTCTGTAGTAAAACAGGGAAGAGCCTCTTTACTGTGAAGATGATAGAGGTCTGAAACAGACTTCCCAGAGAAGTTATGGAGACTGCTTCTCTGGAGATATGCAGTCCCTTCCTGGATACCTACCACTGCAACATGCTTTAGGAACCCTGCTTTAGCAGATGGTTGAACTTAATAATCTCCAGAGATCCCTTCCAATTCCTACAGTTTCATCATTCTGTGTTATTCACTTATAATGCTGTGCCCTTAGGTCATCAGTCTGACTTAAATGTTTCTGCTTCTTCATCTCTAGTTATGAAATAAATTTACTTTATTTTGAGAATATGACTGCTTTACAGCTACTAATTTTGATATTTTTATATTCCAAAGTGCTTTTGCCTGTGGTACGTGCAGATGGCTGTCTTGTGGATGTAAAATACTGAATAGTTCATAGAGCCAAAACACAGCAGAAGTCCTTAGGAAATACGCCTACAGTCAGGGCTATATGGAAAACTCATGACAATCATATGTGGAAAAGACAGGTAACAAGTGATTGATTATTCATTACAACTCCTAAAGCTACTTCAGAGACATCTCTCTGGCCACTCTTGCCCCAAGAATCCTTTCATCAGAAAGTTAAGTTAAAAGGAATTAAGAAGATACTTTTCCACATATCATTCCTTTAAATGGTAGGTTGCAGTAATTTACTGTAACATGCTGTGAAAGCCAAGATGAGAAAGGGATTCAAAAAGTAAAGGTGTTCTAGAGGCAGGAAATATGAAATAGGTGGTGATAATTTGCTTAAGCAAAACGTAACCTGCTGATTGCTTCAGATTTCATTGTCAGGAGAAGGCTTGTCTAACACGTATGTTCTTCCTTATGCTGCTTTTGCTTCACCCCTGAAGGATTAGCACCCAAGGAAATGAGAACCACAACTCTTTCCCTGTGAGGTGCTGGCACAGGCGGCCCAGTGGAACTGTAGGTGCACCACCCCTGGTGTTGTTCAAGGGCAGCTTGGACAAGGCATGGGCATCCTGATCTGGGGGTTGGAATTAGATGATCTGTGAGATCCCTTTCAATCCAAGCCATCCTATGATTCCATGATTATAGAGGAAGAAGGAAAAATGATGGAGAAGAAGATCCCATCTGTTTGTGGTTGTAGTCCTCAAACAAGCTCAGCTGTGGTGTTGGGGAAATAAAACAGAAAGTTGGGGGGAGGGGGAACTGGAGGAACTGGCAAGGACTGCAGAGCATTCCTGCTGCCTTCACATGCATGAGGAAGAGGAGGCCACACCTGGAACCATCATCCAGGTAATGTGTTACAGAAGACTCCAAATTACAGTTTAGCTCTTTAACCTGTGACCAAAAATTAATGCTTCCTCAGCTCATTTAGTGAAAAAATAAGACTGTATTTTGGATCTAATTTCTAGTGGCTATGGTAGTCACAGTGTACTTACCTAAAAGTGAAGTTAGTTGCAGTGAACAGAAGAAAAAAATACAGCTGCAGTGGGAATCCTGACTGAGTATATCACTAGAAATATCCATACTGCCAACAGAGCAGCTTTCCAGCTCTGATCACAGGAGTTTTTTTTCCACATAATAAGATCAGCATGAGGAAGGAAAATCATAATGCAGGCTCTTGTTCTCTGCATTTTTCCAAGCGCAGGCCTGATGTCTGCAGTGTCTCACAAGCACTAAAGGTACTAAACATTTTCAGTAGAATTCTGCACTGTACTGCAGAATCTATTTAAATAAATAAATAAACAAATAAATTAAAAAAAAAAAAAAAAAGATTCCTTTCCCATACAAATGCCCTGCTGAACAGAAATCTTTAAAAGTTTGGGAACACCTGGATAAAAAACCTCTGAATCTTTTTCTTATTTTCTCTATAACAGCCTTTCTTTGACTTTCTCAAATAACATTCTGATGCTTTCTTTTTTTATTGTTTTTAAATTATTATTTTTGTAACATATTGTGTTTTGTTTCAATGCAAATAACAAAACATTATGTATCACATTATACCTCTTATTTTCTTGGGCTGCTTTCTCTGATTTACATAAAAAGGAGGAGGTTAAATTGTTCTGTAGGTCACTGTTAAGCAGTAAAGTAACTGAAGTCAAATACTGGAATAAGTTCCAGATGGCTGCTTCTTTTAAGTTCAATAAAGAATGACTGCAGTGATAGCAAATGGATCATCTATGTTGGAAGAACCTTGTGCTGTGTTGTCACTAATCAACAGCACCACCTTCTGCCCAAAGAACAACAGGACACCTAGGAGACCTGCAACCTGGCAGCCTTATTTCAGTGTTTTTACACAAAACACAAATCCATTTTCTCAGTATCTGCCTGTCTGTAGAAGAAATTTCTTCATAAAAATACGAAAAGTTTACATTCTGTAAATTTTTCAGTCTGATAATCAGTATTGTATGATTATGTGGAAAGAAAAAAAGGAGGTTTTTTTTAGCTTTTTTTCATAAAATAATTTCATTCTTATTTCCCCCCAGCATCATTTTGAAGGTCCTTTTTTATGCATCATAAGCTGACCCAGTGATCTAATACATGATGCAGTTATGTGATTTCTAAGTAAAATAAGGTATTAAGAAGACATTAATTTTTTGTCACTTTCTAAAATTGTGCAGAAAACCTCATGCAGGTTCTTATAACTCATCATGGCAACATATATTTTTAAAATATTTCACTGTATAATCCAGTGTACTGATAACTCCTAAAGCTCATATTCTACCTAATGTGACAGCCAGCGAAGTCAGTGTCATTACTGCCTGGTTCTGTTTATGCAAAAAACGTATGCTACATTTGCATTTTAAATATTCTTCATAACTATTTCTGACATAAACTTCTCACACTTTTGCTTGCAGTAAATTAAATGGTGCGGAAATCTGATGTACCTAAGGAATCTGCTGGAACTGTTTTTAAATCACTGTTATTATTATACTTGTAGGCATCTTGGAAGTCAAGAAGTAAGAGACAAATAATGTCATACTTAGGACTGTAACTGATGAATATACACAGAATCATAGAATCATTGAATGGTTTGGGTTGGAAGGGACATTTAAGACCATGTAGTTCCAACCTCTCTGCTGTAGGCAGGGACTCCTCCCTCTAGACCAGGTTGCTAAAAGCCCCATCCAGCCTGGCCTTGAATGCTTCCAGGGAAGGGGCATCCACAGCCTCTCTGGACAACCTGTTCCAGTGTCTCACCACCCTCATGTAGGTAAAGTGATGTGCACTGTGTTTTGGGATAGGGAAGGGGTGATCCTTCCAGATTTTCTGGAACCTGGATGAACCTGTTCTCACCACTACACTGCAACATTGACTGAGCTGAAGGCTAAAACTTCCAGAGTCAGAGCAGAGAAGAAAGCAACTTTTCCCTTGTAATACAGTAACACCAGGCCATATACCAGTTTGAAAAACATGGAGCACTGCCAATCTTTGCTGAACTGTCCTATGACACCCACCATGTAGTCTGGATTTGGTGCCCTCTGACTGCCATCTGTTTGGGATGATGAAAGATGGACTGAGTGGGCAACCTAGCAATGGCACCATCATAGCAGTCATGAAACAGTGGGTCACCTCCACTGGTGTAGATTTTTATGAGCATGGCATGCAGACTCTTCTTCATCACTGGCAAAATCGCATAGCTGATGATGGTGACTATGTGGAAAAATAGTGTTTTGTAGTTTACAGTTTGCTCTATCAATAGTGTTATCATGCTCTTTGTCTCTGTTGTAGTTTCCGTGGAAATAAATAGGAAGTATTACTTTTGGAGTGACCTAAGCATACAGCTGAATGCCTAACAAGCCTTCAGTAATATATTGCAGATATAAGATGAAAAATTGCAAAAAAAAAAAAAAAAAAAAAAAAAGATTATTTCTATTTCCAGCTTGTATAAATTTGATTCAGCACAAGAACAACACAAAGTAGATATTGAGGGATCATGGGTAGACTTTCACCATATATTCTAGAGCAGATGGTTTCAAATGCCATTATCCTCTGATAATCACTATGCAGATTCATCCACTGCCAATGTAAACCTGTGTATTGAAAAAAAATAAAAATGTTTAATGTGCGTTTCTTTGGTAGAGATCTTTGCAAGGTTTATTTTTTCTGAAATCTGCCATTGTCTTCAGCTCTTACCATAAAATTCTCTAGAATAAAATGGATAATGCTACTGGTCCTTGACTCACCCCTTACATGAAGCGCATTATTAGTTACTTTCTCCCATTTTCTCTTCTCTGGCTTTCAGAAATACCATTAATAGAAGTAGTGATTTATCATTTTATCAAGACTTGGTATTTTGAAATATACAGGATGCTTTCAGATTTACTGCTTCCCAAATTAAAAGGTGATTCAGAAAAGAGAGTCTTTTGTCCCCACAATCAATATCTGAACAAGTAGCATCCAACACAAACATCTATAGTCTAGACATTAAAGTAAAACTTTCAGCAGAAGTTTGATTTTTGCTATGTAGAACAGCCATAGTGATTTACTACAGTATCTTTTTCTGTCTCCAAGTTAATGCAGTGTAGCACAAACCCCAGACCTTAGAGGCTCTTTCCACTGAAAGAAAAAGCTTATGACAAAGGATTAAGGAAGCAAGAGGTCTGAACTGGGATAGTGGAACGTCACACTAATCTAACTGCTAATCTTACAGGGCTACTGTTAAGAACTGTAATGGAGGTCCCAGAGATCACCTAAGCAAGGGAGCCATCAGCTCCAGCAAGACATACAAAACAGAAAGACTGTCTTACAACTTGCTTGACAAGCTTTTGCCCATAGGGAAAAGCAAAATTTGTGGAAGTCTATTAAGAAAGGTAAATGCCATCTTCCCTAAATGTAAGGATATAAGGAATGGTCCAGCAAACCAGCCTACCCACTAACAAAGTCTCTCTGTACAGTGTCCCAAAGTTAGAGCTTTACAGGTGAATTTGGCTCAGGTAGTGACAGTGTCTTTGACCAGTATCTGGCCCTTCCACCCAACTGCACAAAGAACTGCCATGACTTTCAGAGTTGCAAGCACTGTTCAAAAGATAAAAGTCTCTCCTGACTATTTCCAGGGATTTTCAAATTGTTTGCAATTGTTCTGTTCTCTTCCACATACAAAGTAATATTGTGTTTTCTACCAATCCCAAAATATTTTACACACCGTGGAGCAGAAGAATCTGGCCCTTCATCATTACATTGTATGTCATTTTAATACATGGCAAAGACATACAAGTGAGCAATTTAATATTTTACTTTGCAAGGACATAGAAATTAAAGATGGTGATTACAAATTACTCTGGGGCACTTGTATAAACTTCAAGTAATCCATTGAAGAGAGATAGCGCTAACATATAATGGGAGCAAGGAGATCAGTATTCCCTTTTCACTGTAATACTAGGAAACATCAATATGCATTGCTCAACTAATACAATGTGCGTTGTTTAGCAAAGTCAGAGAACAAGGCAAGAAAAGAACAAGATTAGAAACCCATGAAAGCGTGTCCTGTACACTGATTGGCTGGAAAATGCTTTTGTGTTGCAGCTAAGCAGCTACAATCCAGAAACTCATTTCATTACTACCAGAACTGAATGTCAAAATCAGAATTTCTCTCTATCACCTTGGAGCCAGTTCTTACCACCTGTTGCAGCTTTCCTAGCATGTATAGCAGTCCTTGCTTCCTGGCCTTTCACAGACATTTTTTTTAGTAATAATTAAAACCTAGGATGCAATAAATGCTTGTTGAAGGTCTGGTACCCCCTCAGAAATATTTTCTTTGTATCAGACCTCAAATCACACACACAAAATACTATTGCACAAAATTTTTCTGAATAGCTTCCAGCATGGTAAATGTTTCTCTCCTTGGGCTGGCATACTCTTATAAGGTCTTTGTGAAGCAGGTGGCTGTTCATCTGAAATGCTATGCATGGTTTTGTAACCTAGCATAGCTGTGCAAAAGACTTCTGTTTGTGCAGAATTTCAAAACTTCCACTGTTCAGAAATATTTTTTTCTCTCTAGCAGGCCTTTAACAGATACATCTGAAAATACCCTCTCATACTAATGTTAGTCTGTTAAGTGTCATATGCATTCTCCATGTCCCCATGCTTTTTCTCTGCACGTATATTTACAGCCACCATAAAATGACCTTGTAATGTTATAATTTCCAACTTCTTTGCTCCAATTATCTAGTGAGAAATGTCTAGGTCTTCATTCCCAGAAGAATGAATATACAGAACTGTCAGTATATTTCCATACAACAAATGGGAAAATAAGTTTTATTTGTTTAGTTTAGCATTTAAAGGAGTCAGGTTAGGAGTGAGGGGAAATTCATGGCTTAAAATGTGGATGCAGTTTGTAAAACCATTAAAATTTATTTACCATTGGAGACTTGTAAGGCTAAGCTATTAACTTTGAGAATTTGCAGAGGTTTCCCAGAAGCTTACTCAAATATAGTATTTGTATCATTTTCCTTATTACCCTAACAGCATAAATTGATATCATTTATCCATGCAATGGATAGTGACAAGATATTCCTAAAAGTTCCTCTGAAACCTCAGGGTCACTTTGAAACTAGGTAACCTAGAGATACATCTGCGTTAAAGCAATGCAAGTTTTTTTAAGCTTTCTGTATTATCTTTTCCAGCCATTTGAGTTTATGCATCAGCTGACGGATTATCCCTAACAAGCTTTCAGTAGTAAACACTAGGAAGTCTTTAGGACTTCATCTTTTTCTTGTTTGTTTTTTTTTTTTCTGTTGTTATTGTTTAACAAGAGCAACAATGATGAACTTAGCAGGCATCCCAAAGGACAGTATCAGTGAGCACAGAAACTCTGTTTGAAATATTTAAGAAGAGAGTAGGACGTTACCTTTTTACCTTTTTTTTCTGAATATCTATGCTCACTTCCCACAAAAATGTGAAGACAACATACAGGTTTGCATTCCCCCATTTCAGATAAGACGAACAGTGATTAAAGTAGTGTTTCAGTGGGAAGGAAGTCTGCTGGATCTTCTCTCAGATGGCCTTCAAAGTATTAACGACAACATACAAGAAAAATATCACACATACTCAGGGCCTCTCTACAGACACCTGGGTGTATGAGACTTTTCCAAAATGAAGGGTTTGCACAGTTCTTTATATTTGAATGGCTTGTACTAGAGGTTATAAAAAAGTAGAAACAAACAAAAGTAGTCTACCTGCTTAGTCAATGCACTCCTGGGATAGAATACTCTAGAATTTGTAACATAGATTTTTTATTCTAGAACAAAAGAATGGGAGAAAAAATTAACAAAAACTTCATTTCATTTATGCCTTGGAAATCTCACCTTTAATGCAAGTCCTTACAAATTATTGGATCTGCCCCAAAGATTTGTGAAGACAATACTAATCTTTCTTCTTATCAAGACCTGAAACCTTAATTGGTTGAGATGCAAATTTCTGCAAAAATATGCTTTTAAATCAGTTCTGTGTCTGAAAATCCAATTTGTACACAGTGGCCATAAAGAGATATGTTAAATAAAGAGATGTTCTTTAACATCTTTATCAGTGACCTAGATAGTGGGATCAAGTATATATCCTTGCAAGTTTGCAGATGACACCAAGTTGAGTGGAGCAATTAATACAACAGAACGAAGGGGTCAAATCCAGAGGGACCTAGAGAAGCTTGAATCCAGAGAAGCTGTGGGTGCCCAATTCCTGAAGGTGTTCAAAGCTAGCTTGCATGAGGTCCTATGCGACCTGATCTAGAGGGTTGCAACTCTGCCTGTGGGAGGAGGTTGGAGCTTGATGATCTTTGAGGTCCCTTCCAACCCAAGTCATTCTACGAATCTATGATTCCATGATTCATTAAAATTCATTTTATTTAATCCTATGTGTCAAATTCAATTCCTAAACTACAAAAGACTTAATATGTAACTGCATTAGAGCAACTTCAATAAACTGAATTTGGACTGCAAAATGCTGATCTAAAATAGTCCTAAAGTGTATGCATCTAAAACCACTGAGATTTCCAGAGTATTTGAATGACATTCTGATGTAATTCTTTCTTTCCTACAATAATGCAGAGCGCATAATTGTACTTTTGCATCCAACTGTGGCTTAATTGTAGCAATATGTGCTGGTAGCATAAAAAGGAAAGAGAATTTATTAAGGGAGTGAAAGGTATTTGCTATTTTGTAACACCCTCAGTATTTCTCTCAGCAAAATAGAATTAATGGGGGAATGGGTCACCTCTAAATGTGCCCGAATTCCACTACACTTTGTGAGAATCATTGTCCAGGAGGTTGTTCAAGATAATTTCCTTAAAAGGCTATTGGCAGGCACTTATAACTTCTCCTGATCCTGGTAGTAAATGTCTTAACTTCTCAGCATGAACAACTAAAGATTTTCAAAATTCTTACCTGTACATGTGCTCCAGCTGCTTGGAAATAAATAAGCAAAAAAAATTCTTTCCCGAACAAAACCTTGGTGATTACAAATGTCAGCAAAATTCTTTACAGAATGTAAAGGTTTATTTAAATTAATGCAGTTCAGAGTACTTAAGCAGCCAAGAATATCTTGTGAGTTAATTTATTGCATATGTTTTGATAAGGACAACCAGAAAATGACTGAGGCTATTAAAAGATTATCTAGTAGGGGGAGATGAGATGGCCAGTTAAAGAAGATTCCCAAGCTCAAAAGAGAGGAAATGAGTTATTAAGAAAAGAGGTATTTATAACTGCTGGAGATCTGTCCACAAGGATTATTTAGACTGGAAAAACTGTCAATCCCAGTGTACTGAGAGGAATTATTTTTTAAGACATTTCTTACGACTTCGGGCATATCTGTCTGATGAATAAGAAGAAATACTCTCAAAGATGTGACTGCAATTCTAGAAATTGAAGTCCAATATTTATCCTTCATTGAAGTTTTCAAAAATCCCATTTGGCTGATATGTAACTACAGATATTATCTTTCTGTTAGACACTCTTCAAAGCTGTGATGCCTATATTTGCATCCTAGCTGATGCTAAGTTTACCTTGCTTGCAAAATCCAGTCTGACTTTCAGAGAATTTGTCAAACTGGACACCCAAAATAAAACTTTCTGGAATGATCTGTTGTACTTCTCACTGTTTACCATCCCCAGATGTGCAATGATGAAGGAACTCTTGTTTGCAGAAGACCTTGAAGCACCATATGGATGGGATCATTTGCAACAGCACAGCACAAAAGGTGTCCTAACCATCAGGAGACTTTTCTTTTTCTTTTTTGTTTTTTTCTTTTCCTTTCTTCTTTATGCAAATAATTAATTCAGTGTACCAAATCCAGCTGTTCTGGATCCTGTGAATACCCATCAACAGAATCAGTTTCTTGCCTGTCTTCTTTAGCTCAAAGATTCTTCAGTAGGGATCAGAAGATGATTAATGTACCATAGAATATTCCATAGGCTGGTGGTTTAGGCACTGGGGGGATACAATTCAGACCAGTTGAGTGCAGACATGTAAAAGTGTTTTTTCATCTCCCAGTCAGCTTAAATGCTGGCTGCTGAGTATAACAGAGCACTGAAGTGTATTCTTTTGGTGTTTTCTATGTGAAAAACATTACTGATTTAACAACCTAACTCAGGGAAAGTATGGAAAGCTGATGAACATCAGCATCCCTTAGCTGTTAGGCTATTTCCCTTTTCTGTTTTGAACTGTTCTGTCTCTTTCTTCCTGCAAAACAAACCTCCACAGAGGGAGCTATCCCTAAAGAGCATGTAAGTGCAAACTAGCTTGAAACTGTCTCAAAGCTCAGCATCAATCCTGACCCTATTTTTTCTTCTCCACAGTCATAACCTTACTGATCAGTTTGTCCGGGCAGCTGTTAATTCTTCTCAGCAGTGCACTGGATGTGAACAAGATACTGAAGCCCATAAGTCATTTGGAAACTCAATGATCATAGAAAGCATGCTGTTCTCACTAATCAGCAGTTATAAACTGTAATAACTTCCAAACACTGAAAAGGTATCCAGTGCTATACGTGGGGGGAAGAAGAGATGAGGGTTGTTACTGCTGATGGATCATGAAACATCAAATCTTACAATCACATTATTTCAGTTACAATGACTTATCTCATCTGTATTATGTGCTTGTGGACTAAGATATGGCCTTTGGACCAGACACAGTTTCTTCTAATGACTTCAGCCATAAATTTTAGCAGATTATCTCATTTGGAGCAAACAAGAGACATAGCCTACAGACTCCCTGCTTCCCTGTAGGACTAATATCTATTATTCAAATACTTTTCCATTTCTTTTCAGTAAGGACAGACCATACTTTTTCTCTAATGACATAACAGGCTTCTGAAAAAAATGACTCAGAGTTAAGGTTCCTAATGGATTAAATAGTCAATAGTTTATGACTATTCTTTAATTTAGCTTACAATTTTGGCAACAATAAAACTCGGAGGAAATAATTAGGAAAAAAAACACATTACTTTTGGCAGCAACAAATGTTATTAAGAGACAGCATTTATAGTTTAAAAATAGAATCCTGAACCTAAAATTGTTCAAATCAAATTTAGATGCATTCATTTCTGAATTTTCAGAATAGTCCTGGATGCTTTGTTTCCAAGTGAAAATAAAATGGGGCACTCCTAGTTGTACTTCCAGTATGGACAGAAATTTTTCAAAACCTTGGCTTTTGGCATAAATGCCAATAATTCTGCATCAGTATATGACCTACTAAGAGATATTTCTAAAATACATACTAAATATATACTAAAATATATGATAATGGTGCATTCATTATTTATACAAAGTAGAACAAATTCAAATGCTGAGAGTACACCTAGGAATTTGGATAGTTAATTCATGGTCCTGCTTCAGGGAACAATTAATTATTTATACAAAGTGAAAACAGGTCTGAAAGAGGCTGGAAGAATCTGTTGCCATACCTGATAACTTGACAACTAGGGTTAAAATCTGGGAATAGGAGGTAATTTCAGTCTGGAAGAGTGTTAACTATTTGAGTTATCTTCATGAGGCACATTACTACATATAAAATCTCACAAAAAATGCATTTTAAGACTTCAGTTTCTTAACATCTGCTCAAAACTTAACCCCTAATTTGCTGGAAATCCAAACCTAGCTTTAAAATAGCATGCAGGCAAACACTTCTATTTGGCTCCTAATGCTGGCCCATTAACAGCTGTACAGAAACACTGACATGGTTTGTAACCCTGGGAGTATGCAATGCATTTTTCAAGGTGTTTTCAAGCAGTGGAAGATGCAGATAGAAAGATGGCAAATTTTTCACCATTAGACACCTCTTTTCATCTTGAGGTGCCTAAACACTCTGAAAACCTTGGCCCTGGGAGCCATGCTTCAAGCTCAGTCAGCTACAGACTTATTTCATAATTTTTTTTATTTGTTTATCCTCACAGAGAAAACAGCTACCCATATCCTCCTCCAGTTAATGTGATCCATTAACTTGAAATACAGCATGGATCACATATACGTACATATATACTTACACATACACATTCGCATACACATGCACATACATCATATACATGTATGATAACAATAAGAATTTTACTCACATCATGTTTTTAATATGAACTGTCATCGAGCCACCTGCAATTTCTGTTAACTGGAAATTTCAGATGGTTCTCATATTCAGTAGTTCACAATACAGATCAATTTGTGTTTGTTTAATAATCTTGAGTTCTTCTTGATATGACATAATTGATGAGCAGGTTCTGAGGCTTTCCTTTTCAATTCAGACACCCTACCAAATCGCAAACCTTCTCCTTATCCCATAGTGACAAAGAAAATGACCTCTAATAAAATACCATCATAGTTACGAGCCTAGAACAGGAATATTTGTAATAGAAATATCAGGAACTTCTCTAATTTCTTTCTTCCTTTAAAAAAAAATAAAAAAATTCTCAATTATTATTTTTTAATTTTATTTTTTATTATTTTGACAGTCACATATAGACACCTAAAGAAGGAACTAGCTTTGTAAGAAAGTTACTCTTGGGAAGAAATTAGTGCCTCAGGAACTCTGATGTGACATAAAATTTACATTCAAGATGAAATGTGCCTTGATAATTTATTTTGTTCTCTCTTTTTAAGCCCTGCACTGACACTGGGTCAATCAGCACAGCATAAGCCACACCTGAGGAAAATCCAGAGTCTTGAGAGGCTCCTATGTGAAAGTAAATCTGGATATTTTGAAATTTCTCTGTTTCCATCCCTATCTAATTCTTACCACTACCCTTTTCCTGTTCACCAACAGCAGTATTCTTCTGCCCCTATTCAGTGTACATGGTACTTAAAATCAGATGGCTATATGTAGCATTAATGAACAACTAATCACATTTTGTTTGTATTCTATTTCACTGTATCTCTTAATAAAAATGATCCATAGTTTGTAATGGTATGACAAGTTAAACAGCACTCTGCAGATTAAATGCTACATTCAGCGCACATGACTTCATTTTCCCCTAAGGTTTAGAGAGTTTTGATACTGATCTTGACTGAGACATTGTTTATATGCAACATTAAACTTATGCCTTGCGTATTTCTGGTAAATGAAAGCCATTTCTGTTCAAAACAGTAAAACTTAAATCAGTATTTTACCTCAAACACACCATCACTCCTTTCACAGATCTAACACTACAAAGAAAATGCTTCCTTTCATTCCTTGGCTGCCTAAGCTGTAACTCTTTGAGAGGCAAAATTCAATGGAATGTAATATTCACTTGAGGCAGTGGCAGATGATGGTCTAGATTAATAGCAAGCTTTGTTACTAAAGTCCACTTAAACCTTTAAAAGTCTCTGAGCATTCAGGACACATATACGTTTTCTTTAACAATCTCTCAGCTGTTTTATTTGTGACATTCTTGCACTGCTACATATAGTTGAAGAATTCCTTTAATCTGACATTAATTTTCAACCATCATGTGTTGTCATAACCCTTTACATTTCATTTCTCTTCCACAAAGACTGTTGGCTTAGAGATGATAGAACTATCATTTCAAAAGGGAACAAAATATAAAAGTCTCTTATTTGTAGGACAATTTTTTGTGATAGCAAGCCCCAAAGGTGAGCCTGTACTGAAGACAAGAACTGATTTATTTATACTCCAGGTGCTTCTGATAACCAAACAGTTTTGGCAAACTCCTCAGCTAACCTAGATTTTGAAATGGTGGATGATACTGAAGCTTACAGCAGTAGTACAGTGGGTTAGTGCCTTACAGAATCACAGAATCACAGAATCACCAGGTTGGAAGGGACCCCAAGGATCATGTAGTTCCAATCCCCCTGCCTAGCAGGGCCACCAAACATACACATTCAGATCAGGTTGCCCAGGACCCCGTCCAACCTGGCCTTAAACACGTCCAAGGACGGGGCATCCACAACCTCCCTGGGCAGCCCGTTCCAGGGCCTAACCACTCTCCTAGTAAAGAACTTCCCCCTAACATCCAACCTAAATCTTCCCTCCTTCAACTTAAAACCATTTCCCCTAGTCCTGCTGTTATCAGCCCTTTTGAAGAGTTTACTCCCCTCCTGGGTTACAAATGACCTTCCTAGGTACAGCTGTGTTGGAAGGCTGCACTTGTGTTTGCAGGTAGTGTAATGTCTCTATATGAAATCCAGACGGAAGGCATGGTGTTACGCTGTGCCTAGGGGACAAACAGGTCTGTGGCAAAAACATGGGCATGCAATATTTCACAAGACTTTAGAAGAAGCATAACTTCTTCTATTAGTGAACTCTCAATCGAAAATCAGTTATTTTCTTTTAATTGCTTGGTTTTATGAGTAATGAATCAGCAGACAGGTGGCAAACTTTAATGTAGGATTAACAGGCATAAAAAAAGAAATTTTTAAAAAAAAAAGCTTACCTCCAGATTATGTTTAGGACAATAACATATGAACGGTATCAGAAGCCATCACTCCATCTGCCTGAACTGGCTCTTTTTTAAAAGTTATCAGAATATAGAAAATATATCAAAATATAATTTCTAACCTAATTTTTGTTTCATCAACCCAACATCAGAGAGATGGCAAATAAATGCCAGATTTTTCTGTATATTGTTTGTAACTAACTTATGTTTTGCAACAGACTTTGATAAAGTCAGATGATAAATCTCAACTCTATTCAGAATTTTCTGCCCAGTTTTTTGGTTTCTTGTGTAGTATGCTGTTTCTTATTTCTTATGCATCCTAAATCGAGGAAATCTATCTTCCTAATCTTTTAGGATACACTGTAAAATGAGTTTGACATTCCCATAGGCTGTGTTGTATCTAAAAAGAATGCACGGTATATTTGGTCTTCCTTTGTTCAACACTAAAGCATTACACAGGATGTGTTGATTTATCTTCCTCAAACATATATTATTGGACATAATTGCCATATCTCTTATTTTTTTCCCCTGAGCAGCTCATTTTAATCTCATACCATATGGAAGTGATTGCAACAGCAAAGGAAAACCTGAGGTAAGAGCTTGCTTTGAGATGAAATACATCTGCTCTAGCCTAAATATAATCATTTCAGTGCACAATGGCATAATCCTGGATAGCATAAATCTGTTTTATTCTGAGGAAGAATATGTTTGCAATCCCTTCTGTGTAAATGTATTGATCAGATGAAGATAATGACAACATACGATGGTAACTTGCTGAACATTTTCCTTATTTTTGCACACTGAGTTTTGAATGAGCAAATCTTTATCAAGTTAATAACTCCATTTTATATACCAGGATTATTTTCTTTTATATTTTGAATTATTATCTTATTTTCCCAAAATGTAAAAAATACTCTCTTGAGGTCCAAGGCTTAATATCTGAGTACATGACAAACACAGTAAAGCCCTCTGAGCTATATTCTGAGGTTATCTCTACATTACTGGCCTATGTTCTCAATATATTATATACACTCTGGGGGAAAAGAGAAAAAAAAAAAAAGGCTTGACTGGAGCAATCAGACATGAAGGAGATAGCAATAATCTCTTACCAACTTTAAGTGGCCTGTGTACATGGAACTACATGAAAAAAAGAAGACAGGATTCTCGCAGGAGTTCAGGTATACTTCTGGCTCCTAATAAATTTGAAGTAAAATTAAATTAAATAGTTCACTAAACTTAGTTCTTAAAAATTTCCTATGCCGCTCCTTTGAAACATTGCAAACATTTTGTGCCAAGATCAGTTTACTCATTTCTCTGCTGATGAAGAAGGTCTGGTCGAGGACAGTCTAGACCGGACTCGAGAAGTGGAAACCTCAGATGTGGTTTCAGAATAGCATGCAGCCAATAATCTGAGACAGAAGCTTTGCAGTTGAATTCCTACACAGTGCATTCCTACACAGTGAAACAGAAGGATAAGAAGCAAAACAGGACCATGTCTCAACATCTTCCTTATTTACACTTATTTCCCATTTACCTTCCTGACCCTGCTCCGGCATGCTCCAATTAGTGTTCCTCGAGACTGATATAGTTCAGGAGGAATTACTTCTCAAAATGTGTGCTGGGAGATGATGTTTCTTGGTCTTGCGACAAAGAAACAGTCCAGGGTGATATAGGAGCCTTGTGCACCAAACCCCAGTAGGTCATGTGCATCCCATTCAGTTACTTTCAGCAGTTTCTTGATAGTCTTGGAAGGGTCATAACAGCTGATTCTATGGAATCAAGTAGGCTCTACACAAGACTTTTTTTAATAGTATGATTGTAATTCACTGGGAAGTACTTGAAGTCTGTAGTTTTATAAAATATTGACCTTGTTTACTTCTGGAGAGCTGTGTCGGGAATACTTGAGCTAGGTACCAAAGAATTAACTGTCAGATAATCCTTTAATTAGATTACAAGGTACAGCTACTATATGTCAAATATCTATTGATCAATGAAAAAACCCACCTTGAGGTTTCCTAAGTATGTAAGATCTATTTATTTGTCACGTTATTAGTTTAAAATTTCTTCCAACAGACTGCAAAGTTCAAGAGAATATTTAGATATATTAGCATTCCATTTAAATGGCCAAATCTAATCTGTGAAACCCTGAAGCATTCATCTGTTTCTTGAGTGCATCAGATTTATATCTCAGCTCCAGGAGACCCAGATACATACCCTCCCTGTACCCTTTTAAAACAGGCTTCATGATGGAAATAGGAAAATCTAAGCCCAGTTCTATATAGCACAGAAGGTCTGGGTACACTTCAAAAACTCAGAGCTTTATATGCTTATTACCAAAGGGTATTACTTGTACCTCATTAGACCTCTGACTAGGAAGTAGTTTTGAGGTGAGTTAATTACAGTTATAGGGCCGTGGAATCAAAGAATCTGAATGGTTTGGGATGGAAGTGTCCTTAAAGATCTTCTAGTTCCAAATCTCCTGCCACGGGCAGAGACATGTCCTACTAGACCAGGTTACTCAAAGCTACATCTAACCTGAATTTGATCACTTCTAGGTACGAACATCCACTCTATGGGCAACCGGTTGCAGTGCCTCACTACCCTGATTGTGAATAATTTCTTCCTAACATCTAATCTAAATCTCACCTCTTCTGATTTAAAACCACTAGACCTTTTCCTGTCACTACACTCCCTGATAAAGACTGCAGCTTTCTTGTAGGCCGCCTTTAACTATTCAAAGGCTGCTATAAGGTTTCTGCAGAGCATTTTCTTCTTCGGGCTGACTCAACCCATCTCCCTCATCATTCACAGGAGACATGCTTCAGTCTTCTGATCATCCTCACAGTCTTCCTCTGGACCTACTCCAACAAGTCTGTGTTCTTGTTCTGGGGATACCAGAGCTGAAGAGCAATACTCCATGTGGCATCTCTCAAGATTGAGGTAGAGGGAGTGAAAAGTCTGAAACCTGCAACTGTTCAGCCTGGAGAGGAGGATCTTAACAATGCTTACAAATATCTAATAGGGAGGAGTCAGATGAAAGGGGCCATGCTCCTTTCAGTGGTGCTCAGCAATAGGACAAGGGGAGAGGGGTAAAATGTGGAAAGTAGGAAATTCCCTCTGACCATGAAAAATAACTTTACTGTGAGAGTGACAGAGCATTGGCACAAGTATCCCAAAGTGGCTGTGAAGTTTTCCTCTCTAGAGATATTCAAAGCACACACGGACACTTTCCTGTGTAACTATTCTAGTGAATCTGCTTTAGCAGAGGGTTGGACTAGATGATCTCCAGAGGTTCCTTCCAACCCTTATGATTCTCTGATTCTATAGTATTTCCAGCATTTGTATCCCTGCCTCTGCTACATATGTGTTCTATTTTTGTGTTTTAGCCTGGCTAAGAGGTCTTGACAAGCCAAGTTTGTCGACTGCCTTTCCTTTCTATTTTTTGCATTTTGGGACTGAAAGCACTTGTGTCCCAAGGAAAAGCTTTTTAAATATCTTCCGGCTTTTTCCCTTTTTTACCTCTGAAAGCCTTTCTAAGGCTTAGGGTCTTCACTTTACTTTTTACCTGTCCTGTACCCCTAAAGGTTGAGAACTCTATAATGAATCACTGCACCTCAGGCTACCTCTGCTCTTGATCTCTTTGATAAGTTTTGCATTAGTGAGCAGCAGGTCAATCACTCATTGTAGTACTTTCCAGATTTTTTCATCTCTAACACTGTGCCTAATTTAGTCTGAGGGTTACTGAAGTCCCTTCCTCAGCACAATCCATTCTGCATAAAACTTTCTCCCCTCCCTCTCATTGTGCAGAAAGTTCCCTTCTCCTTTAATTGCTAGCATTTTTTTTTTTTTTTTTTTTTTTTAGAGACATTTGAGCAATTCATCTGGACTTCTAAACAGACAACGGACCAATTTGCCTGGACTTCCAGACTGAATTACAGCTGCATTTTGACCACCAACACACATACCCACACACACTGGCATAACATGTCAAATGCTGAATCATTATTGTGGAATACAGAAAGTATCTTTGAGAATGATGTATTTTTCTGTGAATGTATAAGTTCAAAGTACATACTTGCACACCTAACACTGTGTTAACTTTTTTCACACAAAAGCTGTTGAGAAAATGTTGTTTGCTTTTTACCATGTCATTTAGGATTAATTTGATATCCATTAATGTCATTCAGTGAAAAGTTTGTGGTGACAAAGCTTTTATTCAAGACCTTTACTGTTTGAATGTATGTTTTGAGAGTGTCTGCCTTGTTGTTGCTTTCTCAAGGGTCCAGCAGCTGGAAAAATGTTCTCTGCATCTACCTAAAAATTATATCCAGTAATGAACTTGTTCAGTAAAAGAACAGAGCACTGTTTTGCAATATGGATGTTGTGTTCTTGTGTCTTTACTCTTTCTCTTTTAATACAAGACAGAGTGTAGAACAGGATGAAATATATCCAGCAGTATAGCAAAATCATGGTGTGAACTACTCACCTTCTTACTTCTTAACAGTTTGTATGAATGTAATGAACACAACTACAGGGCTTCTAACTGCCTCAAGCCCTTTACTGGGAGATCAGAATACACGGAATCAGTGAGATGTCAGAAAGAAAAAAGTACTTGGTTTTGAAATAAGGATCACCTTTCCAACAGTATCAATCAAACAGATAATCACCACGAATTTCTTACATGGTGTAAAAATGCTAAGATAAGTGGATTGCTCTTCATGAATAGACATTTATGTATATAAGTACAAATACATATAAATATAAATGATATATAGAAATCATAGCAATATATAACTGTTTAGACATGTTTAGTGCTCACGTCTCACAGAAAATCACATCTTGCATTTCACAGAAAAGATTGTACATTGCTCTTGGCTGAATATGTAACTAGCAATCTATTTTTCTATTTTTTTTATTGGAGAGAGTATCAGATGTCTTTCAGAGAGAAAAGCAAACAACACCCAATAATCATTATTCAGTGCTCAGGCAGCTGCCTGTATCTAAGAACTGAAAATGCATTTTAAAACTTCTGGACTATGAACATAATTCGAAAATTAGACAAGCAGTCCTAAGATACTTACTGGTGTTTAAAGTATACCCACCTTGTACAGTGATAATGTGAACAAAAAATAATTGTCATAATAACTATTTTCCATTCTTTCTCTATTATAAACATGTCTGGAAGAAAATTCATTTTTCATTGATTTCTTTCTTTCCGCCTTTTTTCTTTCATCAGCTTTCTGAAACAATAAATGATGTTGCCTCTAGAAAAGGGAGTTACTACAGCAAAAGAGTTGTTCTTTATCCTCTTTATGTGAGGCAGATCTGCTGTCATTTAGAAGAGGAAATTTTTAGGCAATCATCTAAAAAACTCTATTCATTCTGTCAAACTCCCTATAATTACTGCTAATTGCATTGTTTCAGAAATTGATGGAGCATTATAAGAAAGGGAAGAAGAGAAGGAAAACATTTTCAGCAAAGCACTAGGAAAAAAAAGATTGTCTTTGCCTATCAGGCAGAAGACTGCACAACACTGAGAGCCTGCAGCATAGTCTGTTACTTAGAGGACATACTGTCATTTATCAGAATAGTCAAATTATGACTATTCTCTGCAGTGGACAGATGTCATGTGCTCTATTGTTTGAGTTTGAAGGTTGTAACAAACACATGATTTGTTCTGTCTAGAACCTTAGCAATATGGGGTTAGAGCTAAGACCTCAGGACTGGGGTCATTATGTTGTAAAGCACATACTGCTGTTCAAGAGCAAGGGTAAGATCAAAAGAAAGAAGCAGGACACCAGACAAATTTGAGTGCTGGAACACAAATCCCATCAATGAAAGTAAAACTACACCTGAGGTTAGTTTGTTCTTTCCTGCTTTTTCTTCTAATTTAGCTCTATCAAGCTGCCTTTATCATTATTTGAGGCAAATTACCTCATGATTCTTCCTTTATTTTCTGTAAACAATTTTTTAAAGCAGGTAGCAGACAACCAGAATTGGTGCTTCTCTACAGAGTTTATTTCTGTGCTTTAGCCATCAGCTTTAAAGTCAAGGCAGGTGGCCACACACAAAAGAAAAACATAGGCAACAGGTGCAATACCTGATCCTATGTGATCCAGAAACTTGAGTTAGCAGAACTGCACTTCCCCAGCAGGTACTGTTGTTGAACTGGCTGCAACTGAACATCAACAGCCTTGAGTACAACATTAACAGGATAGGTTTGCTCCTTTTTATAACATATGTTATCACATGCATGTTGACTACCATGAAAGACTTGTAGTGTGTAAATTTTCTATGTTGAAAATATATATGAGTATGCTTTTGCACTTGTTGATAAAGGAAAAGGTGCACTGTTCAATGATATTGTACATCTCTAAGGTAAAGAACTCTAGAACAGTGTACAGTTCATTATTTCCTCAATTCTTAAGCACTGGCATAATAATAGAATTGTAGAATCATTAAGGTTGAGAGAGACCACTTGTAGTTCAATCACACCATGCCAACTAATCCATGTCACTCAAATTCAGTTTAGAAGGAGGATGTGAGGTACAAACATGAACTTAAGTCGTATTTGGAAGGGTATTTTGTTAGAATACTGAAAATGAATTTCAACTGAGATCCGATCTCCAAATTACAGTAAATGGATTTGAACAAACAGTGGAGATGCTCTTGGCTTGCATGCAAGTATTTCACTGCTTATGACTTTTTAACAGGGAGTAGATGTTATTTTAAGCAGAGACAGCTGAATGTCAAAAGGCAGAAGCTTGCATATTTTCAAAACCGTTACTCCAACGGAAATAAATTCTTATCAAGTATAATACTGTAAGCTTAAGTTTATAAGCAAGCTGATTCAAAATAGCATGATTTTATCTTCAACATTGTTTCCCTTATTTTGTAAAAGGGTAAATCAGCATATATAAGTCATGCAAAAATAACAAAATAAAAGTAGTCCACTAAGGGTATCACGTCCACACGTGACAAATGTTCATATGATTGTCCTTCCTTCAGGCCCAAAAAAATGCACAAAACCAGTAATCATTGGCTTCTGTGGGAGAATGGAGTAACATGAAGTAACTTCCGTGTATTTTAAAGGCACTGCCTGTTTTGTTTCCCAGCCACCAGCACTTCCCAAAGGCAGTTAAATAGTACAGCAACAGTTTTATCTTTCTAGGTTCTTATTCTTTAGCTATACTAAAATGAAACAAAATATACCCTCCAATCATAGAGATTAAACTTCCTCTGCTTGTATAGTGTTCCCTACTTCAAACTCTGCATAATTCAAATTGTCTATCAACATTCATAAAACTCATTCATAACAAAAGTAATTATGGAAGACAATGGGAAAAGGGTTCTTGTTTTGTTAGTGCTTTTTGGGGTTTTTTGTTTTGCTTTGCTGTGTTTTGTTTGTTTCTGAGAGGAAAGGTTACAGGAAGAAAAGCTTTTTGTATTCATTTTCTCAGCTGATGGCAGCCACGTGACAGTTGAGTACAACCGTGAACTAATAATCACTCTTAAAAAAGTCAGACGTGTTGGCTCTGTAACCATATGCGTGTGGCTCTATAGCATCTGCTGGACGCAGGGCACAAGCCTTCCTGTGGATGACTAAGCAGACACATGTTAAATAGCATTACCTGGTAACATCTGCCATTGTAATTAGGTCCTGCCTGAAGACTAGCAATGTCTCCAACAACAGCTGCTCTGGTTCTGTTCACACAGGATGGCATTAACGCGAAAGAAAAGGTTACCCACTTTCTTTTACAGGTTGTCAGGGGATAGCAGGTTTCTCTAAAAGGAGTCAGGGTCTATAAAAGCTTTCTTTCATAAATATGTACTGGCCCCCTGTAATTAGTTACCTAGCAGCCTCCACAGCAGATAAATGAGCATCTGGCTCCTAAAAGGTTACTTGCTGGTTAGAGCTGATCCTGGAAAGCAGAGCATTAATGAAACAGAGCTGGATAGCCTTAAGAAATGATTCTTCAGTGAAGCATGATTGTAGGAAGAAAAGCAAAAGGATGTAAGTGCTTGCAGATAAAATGTACATGTATTTCTTAGGAAGCCAAACAGAAGTTATTTCCTTTGGACTGCTGAATCCTTAGTGAGATGCTTGGGAAGGAAATATAGGGGTTTGTGCCTGTTTCTGCTTAGGAGAGGAGATCACCATTCAGAGAGAGGAAGGTGAATTTTTCTGCCAAACAAAAAGCAACTGAACCAGCCACTCTGAAGGGATGCAGAAATATTTTGTTCAGATTTTCTCCAATAAATCTGCAGATATACATTCTCCATTGACTACCTGACAGGGCTCACAGCTACTCAGTTTCTTTCAAGCCGTAACCCTTTACCAGATCTATAAAGTAAGTTGGCATAGGAAATTTTTTAACAAAGATCTATTTCTAAAAATATGTCTCCATCTTTTCCTACTATTTTTCAGTCTCTTGTCAACTAGCAAATTCTATAATATGAGCACCCTAAATCAGGATGGCAAACTTCTTCCAAAGTCTGGGATGACTGCACTGCATCTATTTTTATCTTTAGCTACCCCATTTGTTAACAATCTAGTTGCTCAGAAGCTTTTACTTGCTTGTGGCTAGCTCAAAGGACCTTCTTACTCCTCAATGAAGAGCAGGTTTTAACTTCCAGGTTCTTGGGTTTTACAGTTATTTTTAAGTTCTTAATATCAAGCTCTTACTTTTGCCTGGAAGCTATGATTACCGAATGTTTGAGCCAGCAAACAGATACATGTGTATATAAAGTGCTGAGCATATGTTCAAGTGATATCTAGTCTGCTGTAGAGGAAAATTTTGGCCTGGTACAAATGTTACATATTTTTTTCTCCTACTGCCTTCTATCTGACTTGCTGCATCACTGGGCAACTCAACACAGCTAGTAAGGAGTCCCAGACTTAGGCTGGAAGAGGAAATCAGGAAGAGAATGACAAAATAACAAGAAGGAAAGAATATATATATATCTGAAGGATACAAAAGGTAAAATCAGGGAATTAAGCCCTTTAGAGAAAAAGTGAACTACTCTATCCATCTATTCTTTCTAATCTAAGCAGTTAGCAGATGAGAGCAATCTCCGCTCCATAACATAGTATTTTAGAAAATTATAGTAATGTTAATAAGTAGGATAGAAAACACTTGATAATCACTCTTCTTCACCACTCTTTGAAAACAAGTGATGTGTACTTACATTTCTGCAAGTTATAGGGTTCTATACTCTGGCTTTCATTCACATTTTGCTTTGTGCTTTATCACATTTTGTTAATTTCTTTTCACTGAGAATACATTATTTGACATGAGAATCATGCCCAATGAGGAGCAGACAAGAATGAAAACCCTACAGATTTTGAGACACTGTGAAGGATAAAGGCGGGTATTCAGCTTGTCTGTTATGCTAGTTCTTGCTTCTGTTCGTCAGCACACTATTTATCATACGTGTACATATATTTACTTTTGAAATTCCTCTGTGCTTATTTTTTTAAATACCTCTTCAGAACTTCTGCTCAAGTTATTTCTTTTAAATTAAGCCTCAGCCATGTTAGTGTTTTAGCATGTTGACCTTTTACTGCCTAAAAAAATGGTAATGAATGGATCAGCATTGCCATTCACAAGAAACCACTGCTGTGGGAACAAGAAAGCTTTGATTTTCCCCTCCATCTGAGGGAAGCAGGGTCTAGGGATTGTTCTGTTTGTTTGTTCTCATGGGGGGTCATTTTTAAAATATATTTGTTTGTTTGTTTTTATCATTATAGCAGAGGAAGTAACAGCTCTATATTTACTGGCTGGGAGGTGCTAGCTACTGTCTTGACATGCCCTTTTCTTTATTGCCTTTGGTTGCCTGATTACAATAAAATTGAGTGAAAAATGTCAGCATGTGGCCGTGGACAAGGGAGGGAAAACACAAGTGAGAGAATACACCAAGACGAAAAAAAAGTAAAAGTCAACTTTGTGCTGCTCGGTCAATTTCTCTCATCTCTCCATGAGGTTAATTAACAGCGAAATATGCCTTATGCACACTACTGTGTACAGTGAGTCCCACAGTAAGTGATTCTGCTTGCTCCTGTTAAATTACAGGAATAGCTTGTGTTTCTCGACCTTCAATTCTAATGGAGCTAGTGAAAGCCAAAAAACAAAGAAACTGTACTTCAAACAGAGCTACAGATATATTCCGGGTCTTCAAAAAATGTGACTTGGGCTGCATGTGATGTTGTAGAATATGATTTTATATGCAGCTGGGAAAGGGATGACTTAAACTTTCAATCTGAAATTCTTTAGAAAAACAAATGCTGGATGCCACGTAAGTTCTTTGCTTGATCTGGTCTAAAAAAGTAACAATTCTTGAATTCCCAGTTTCTGCAGATTTTGTGTTATCTGCTCCAATTAATTTCCACTGTAAATAAATTCATGGGCTTAATACAAGAAAAATAACACCTATTCTGTTTTTAATTTAAGTAAAGGGAGCAAGAAGGTGATGATGGTTTTCAGCCTTTAAGCAATTGTATCTCCTCTTGACATGCTGGCAAAAGCTGCAGATGCACTGCTAGTAGATGGACTGTTGTGCTTTGTCTAGCAGCTCACAGTCTTGGCAGAGTCAGTAAACATGACAGTAAGAGATTCTAGTTACAGTCGTGTAGTGCTAAATGTCTGAGGAATGAAAGAGCACACGTTAAAGTTCCCCACTGATACACTGGATCTTATCTAGCACATACTTCTTAATAGGACAAGCACTGAGTAGGAGACTTCTTTGGAACACGGTGCACAAAATCTAGTCTTTTTTCTCACTCATTCCATCAAATGGCAGATCTTGGAATATTATTTGAAACAATGATATGTAGAAAATGATCTACTCTCATTGTGATATATATTGGGAAATAAAGACTTCGCAGTAAAGTTTAGTCTGTAATAGACATTAACCACATTTCTGTTCTACTTCTCTGTGATGTATGTGTGTGGGTATATAGGTAAGCTATTTTCTGCATTTTTTTTTTGCTGTACTTCTGGTTACAATTTGATTTTTAATACTGAGTGTTCAAATAGGTCTTCCTTCAATAAAAGCTCCTATTAACCTTACTCCCAGCCTCTAATTCAGAAGCAACTTGCCTTATGAGACTAAATACTAAGCTGTGGAAAGCAATGTATTTATGATCAGTTATGACTGATGTCTGCAGACTTAGGCTTTTGTTTTGTAATATATTTTGTATATAAAATATATATTTTAAAAATATTTTATGGCTTTCGTGTTTTTGTGATGTTCTTATGTTTCTTAACAAAAAACAGAAATGTTGAATTCCAGTCTTTCAATTACTGAGAATCTGGGTTTTTTTTAGATTTTTTTAGTTTAGCACATTATGAAAGATTGGAAAGAGCTTCTACTGCTACTTATCTAATTTCTGTGTGCAGCTTTGTTCATGGCTTGTCAACTAATGCAAAAATAGACTACTCCATAGTTTTCTTGGGAAAGCTAGATTCTGTTAAAAAGCTATGACTTGTTCTCTACAAAATTTCTAACCCAGTGTATTAAAAGAAATGAGTATAGAGAACTTGACCACCTTGATGTCACTGTGGGGCAGTGGGAAAGTCTATTGTGTGCTACAAACTCCCTGTGTCAACATAAAGGTACAGCAGCAAAGCAAAAACATTCCATCTTTTAAATGTGAGACTGTCATTGTATAAAGGAAAAAAAAACAACCCGATGAATTAAAATCATGGTGATACATTTATGAAGAGTCCAGAAGTTTCTGTCTGTGTTAATCATGCTATTATGCTTCTCATTTGTTTGTAGCAATTTGAATGTTGTCAAGGATGAGCTTTGATGTATAGTTGCATTCTTTACTTTGCCACATGGATTCACTTCAATAGACCAGGGCTATGGAAAAAAATCTGAATGTTGCTCCATTTTGTGTGGTTTTGTCTCCTAACTGCTAGGTGCTGGTAGCTGCATGATGTTGTATCTTGATGGCTTGTGGCATGATGTGGTTGTAAATCCTGTCCTGTTGGTCTGGACAATTCATCTGTTTTCTAAGTTAGGTAGACTGAATTTTATTGAACAATACTAATCACTTCTTCCTATTATAAATATGAGGCATGCTTTCTATTTCTGCTACCAAAACCTTCTAACAAGTAGTAAAATGGGAGATTGACAAAACACATTTTCAATAGAGGCACTGATTTATTTATTTATGATGATTTACATTTTTATTGTAAAGGTATGAGTATGCAAATACAAATGGAAGACAGCTGATCTCTAAAATGAATGGGGATAGGGAGGAAAAGGTTGTTTATAGAAGAGAGATCTGAGTTTAGTTTTGTCTTTACATCAGGATTTATTTATTTTATAGTTTGGGGAGTGTCAATAGAAATGTTTGTCTTTGCTGCAGAATTGTCTACATTTCTGTAAATAACTTAATTGAGCTGTGAATATTCAGTGATTGAAACCTAATTACTTTGTGGCTTAATTTGAGTACTGCCTGACTGCGCTGGAGCTGCAGGCAGTTTAGCAATGTAGACAGTACGTGAACACAGAATGTTAAACAGTGACTGGGATAGAGTTAAAAATTAAGAAATAACTCTTGTACTGTTTAAAAGTATACCTCTGACTGGGCTATTTGTACCATCCACAGGCCTTACGCAGACAGTTTTATGCACAGTACTTTCCAAAATATCTACGGGGATATTTTTATACATCATTAAGTAATTGCTTTCCCCTCCCCATAGAATTTTATAATCGTTTTGCTCATAAAGATTAATGACGTAGCACAATGAATCACATTTACTCCTGTGAACTTCAGCTTTCAGTTTTAATAGCAGGTTAGGTATCATGCAGTTTTTTCTTCCTATGAGTTTCTTTAAATATTTCCACCAACAGTCTCATTGTTTCTGGAGGGAATGTGAAGTCTGTGCTGTTCCTGAAGAGGTATTTCAATCATGTTGAATTGTACGGCATGCAGTGCTTCCATGGGGTGTGCTACAGATATGTGCAAAACGCAGCCATCATTGAATATTCTTCCTATAGAACTTTAGTCTCTGTCTTCCTGGGTCATGCTAATGATAGATCAAAATCATTGTTCTTTTTATACACAATTCTACACTTTTAGTTTTCATCTGACTTGTAATAGACTCCTAATATAAATGACTACTGTTAAATTATATATAGAATTAATATTAATAATATTTTATTAAATGATGTACTTGCAAAGAAGTCTGCATTTTAAATTGCATTCTCATTTTTTAGAAGTGATTAGGCACAGTTCAAGATGGAAGGGGGAAGTACATTTGCAAAAAAAGTACAAAGCATTCTCCATTGAAAAGCAAGGGAAATTAGAATAATATAAAAATGGAAGCACATGAATAAAGATGGTACACAACACTTGTATTGTTCAGCTATTACTCCATGAACTAGTCATCAATAGTGATGAAGTCAATAATTTACTAGCAGTTATTGACATGAATAAATAAGGATTACCATTAATTTATCAGTTCATTAGCTAAGATTCTGTTCTACTTTCGTGCCTCTCAAGGAAGATACGTAAGAATTGTTAGAAGAATGGATTTAAGAACTATGTGGGCTTCATGTCTCTGCTTACCAAGTGATTATGCTAGTTACTTACTGGTTTACACAATTTGCTAACTTGTTTTCTTTAGCCTAACAAAAACATTCAGGCAGAGTTCTTAAATCTCTCCTATGGCAGTCTGTGCCATAGCTGTACCTTTCTTCTGCTTACAGCTAAGCAGTCTGACAAAACAGTACATTTATTTGAACTTTCAGCACATGTTTAAAAGGCTATCCTCTCCCAGGAACTTTACACTACATAAAGGAAACCAAAGCAAAAAATTAACTCTGGGCCCAAAGTAGCCCTTGTGACAGTGTACCTCAGTTAATATTCTTTCTTAAGATTCCAGCCTTTATTATGATTAATAAATACTATTTAATACCTCAACCACTGTTCCTGCGAGGTCTTGAAATACTTTTAGTATTGCAGATTTTAACGGTTGTGATTTAGGTACTGTATAGTGATAATGCCTGAGGGGATTTTTGGTCTGTTTTGTTTAATTTTCTTTTGGTTTATGCAGCCTGTTATGCCCCTGCTAAGAAAGGGACAAAGCTGAATTTTCTCTTCTAGTGTAGCATGATGCATGGAATTGGTGCTTAAACTCACCTTATTGCAATAGAAGTTATACAATTGTATATTTCAAGTTTATTGAGATCCAGATTGCTATAGTTGCTACTCTAGGCTGTCTAAGTGGAGGATCTCAAATTTTCCCTCTAAAGATTTTTAGGTTGGACCTATTCTGTGCATGGTAAAATAGGGACAGTGCACTCAATTTGCCTACAAGGCAGAGAAAACAATAATTCATTTCCTAACGTATAAGTCCCCCAAGGAGATATTTCACTATGATATTAAATGTATATACATATATAGGTATGTGAGCTGTTCTTAGATCAAAGGTCTAACATCTAATTTTGCAATCTTCTCTTACTGCTCTATCTTATCCAGCTGTTCAGTATGTCACGATATACAGTATGAAAATGTCAGACCCTTAAATCCTAAAACATAAACACCTGATTCCTGACAAAATTCTTTGCACTTCTAAGTATGTGAGTAGGATCTTTTTGTGATTGGTCACCCTTCCTTACCTTCTCCTTCCCTCCTTCCCCACAAAACTCACTGTTGTGGGGATTCATCAGAAATATCTCTGATATAAGTACATGATCTCAAGCCCTTTTGTGTTTTGTTGCAAATGTTTGAATCCCTTTGTAATATAGACTTCAGCTTCAAAGAGAAACTGAGGTGCCTTGGATACAATTTCTGATTCCAGTAGCCCCCTCTAGAACTGTCTTTGGCCCCAGGCAGTTTTTTCAGAAGCTGTGTATGTGTCCCTTTCCAACTCTGCATGGGGAACGCAATCCTGTAAGTACTGAAAATTCTATACATCAGCCCATCAGCTTTTTCCTAAAAGTATTTTGTAACCCTTGAGGCACAAGGACACAAGATTACATGGTGTTGGTTTTGTTTGTTTGTTTGTTTGTTTGTTTGTTTGCATTATGAAACCCCATAAGAACAAAAGAACTTTCTGAAGTCAACATAACGAACATTCTCTGGGATTTTTTCTTAAGTCTGTAAATGCTTTTTCACTGGATACTAATAAAGTAATCCAGAAATTCCACACTTGCAGGAAATATTTCTTTAAGTGATTCTTATCACTGATCCAGATAAAGCTATGACCAAGACTTTTGTTCTCTTGTGTATAAAGGATGAAAGGAAGAACCACAAATAAATGATTACTGTTTCAAGTGCTTTTTAAGGCATGACAAAATTATTTTCCAATGCATCCTGATATTTAACTCCCCGACTAGCAGTGGGATAGGAGCTTTAAAACTGGGAGACACAGCAAATCCTCTACATGCTCTTTAGTATGAATAGCTGAGTGATGAATGTGTGCTCCAAGTGATATTCCTTTTCAGTTAAACTGCAAAATGCAAAGGTTTTGAGAAGTGACTCAAATGATTTCTATCTTCCCTAAAAGCTATGAGTTGAAAGTCAGAGGTTTATTTTGCTCTAAAAGAGAGACTAATTCAAAGAAAAGCCTAATGTAGTAAACAGGAGCACCACAGTGGTTTTGTGTCAGCTGAAACATTTGCGAGCATCAAAACATGAGTTACCAACACGTGTGTCCTTAGGCTAACTTGTGTTAGTAAGTGAAGTTCAGGAATATTCACACTTCCTGCTGATTAGCACTTATTTCTTCAATTAAGCTAATTGTCTTAACTATAATGTTAGTAATTGTATAATGTCAAAAATAGAGAGTGGAGAGAAGTCCAGGAGGCCATTTGTTTAATGAGAATGGAAGCTGTGAAAATAAGTGTGCTACAGGACTCAGTGTTAACACCATCTGATGAGAAGGGGAAGCATTCTGAACTTTTATCAGATTCACAGGAAAAAATAGTTTGGAAGGGACCTTCAATCAAAGCAAAACTAACTTCAAAGTTACATCATGTTGCTCATTCTAAACATAAATCAAAGAACATCCTAGAAAGGGAAGCAGCTTCACATAAGCTTTTTATGTTTCTCCCATGATCCTGAGAAATCAGACTATTGCATTCAAAAGGTCTTCGAGGCTTTTGGTCAGCTGCTTTATAATAAAAGAGTAAAATGCATAACAGTCCCGAAACGTTACATGTTCCGTTTCTGCTCTCACTGTTCCCTGGGTCTTTTATCCATGATGTGCTTCTGTATAGCACAGTGTAAGTAACAATAAAAGGCAGTGATAGCCTCACAGGGAACCTACAGGAATTTGGAATTAGCCTGAGCCCCTTATGTTCTCCATTAAGATAGCTTCTACAGAGTACCA